>NW_015544194.1:893816-899327 GCF_001515605.1 Sinocyclocheilus anshuiensis | reverse complement strand
CCTATCCTAACAAACCATACATAAATGGAAAGCTTATTTATTCAGCTTTCAGAAGATGTATAAATCTAAATTTCGAAAAATGTACCCTTATGACTGGTTTTGTGGCCCAGGGTACCTCTCCAAGATACCTTGAAGGACCTATCTGAGAGGTAAGACTCTAACCACTGGCGTGCGGTTCCTGAGATCCTGGTGAATCTGGTGGTTCACCGTATCAAAAGCAGCAAGACAATGTACACTGCACACGTCTGCGGTGCAGTGTGGCTCTGATACGGCCACTGAAGCTGAACTCTAGTCAATGCTTATGTTTATTCCAGAATCCGCGCCACGCACATTTCCGAAGCGGCTCTCTGTGCTGCTTCTGTAAAGATACGCCTCCTTTGAATAAATATAGCCAAAATCCGTCAAAATCCCACCAAAACCCATTGCCATGACTTATCGCGAGAGGCAAAAGTTTACGCTTTAGTCGTATAACATTGGCTAATGGAAACGCCGTCATTCCGCAATACTTTATCCACATTTATAAAATATCGCCAAAGTTTTGCGCAAATCTGTAATGGAAACGCGCCTACTGACAAACAGCATAAAAAAGTACAAGAAATGGGAGGCACTAGGTTGCTTTGTGTACTAACCTAGCTCCTCTACGAGATGACTGTAGTCTATGCGTTCCTGTGGGTTCAAAGAAGACAGCAGGAAACATGGGGGATCCTTCACCACCTCCTTATCTTCAACCTGGTTAGGAGAGATCTAGTAGATCAGATTTTAATAAAATGAATTATAACTGCTGTCCATGGATAGGTGTGCATAGCGCTGTCGTGATATCAACATTGTAATACCACAATTCTGACAAGCCAACTGAGTATGGCAAGTAACTGCATGTTCACTTTTTTAATTTTTTTATTCCCTTCTTGTTTTACACTTAATGAATGTGCATTGATGTTAAATAAGTTGATCATAACAAGAGTTTTTTTTTTTTTTCAACTGTCTCTTGCTTTTAGTTCATTAAGACTCGGTGTACCATTGTGATTTGTACAGGTTTCGTAGATTTGCACTAAAAAGCCTAAGCAGAGAAAGAGAGAGATAGAGATCGAGATTGACTGAGCATGTGCAATTACCTGTATCTGTCCTTTTTCAGGTCAAATCATATATTTGCAAAAAATAAAAAATAAAAAATCAGTTGTCTAAAGATGAAAGCGACCAGCGTCTGTTCTGGTCAAAGCACTTAATCAATGCCACTGATCTCTATGAAGTGAAATATCAGCTTCAGCGTTACCCCAAGTGACATGTTGCTTGTTGACTGAGCTTTGTAAAGTGGCACTCAAAGTTCAACTAATTTTAACACCATGAATGAATTAGCATTTTTAAACATTAGTTGAAAGAATGTTTTAATGACTCACTCATAAAGGTAGCCATTTGCTGCCACCTACTGGCACAACAATGTAACTTGCACTGACTGACAGCCTGTTTACAACAGTGTCCAGTCAGATTTGAGAATCGGAACTAACTGTTATGCATATAATAAAACTCCACAAGCTTATTTATATTGCAAAATATATATATTAGGGCTGGTAAGCGATTACAATTTTTAATCTAATTAATTACATAATGTGGCGATTAATTAATCGCAAAATAATCGCACATCAAATTTGTCTGAGAAATTACTCCCAAAAGATAATTTAAAGTCATTGGTGTGTGAACAGACATTACAAAAAGTAGCTTCAGCAAGAAATATTTTGTTTGATAAAATGTATTACATCTACTCTTTTGGACCATGAAGGTGAGTAATTGATAACACAATTGTCATTATTGGGTGGGTGAACTATACCTTTAATCATTTATTTTATTAATTTTATTTTTATTACTATGGAAATATAAACTGCCAGTAGGTGGTGGTAAATATTCATTCAGGAGGGAAGTAAATGGTTCTTTATGAATAGTCCATTGAATCATTAGGCTTGTTCGACTTGGAAGCGGATCATCACCATCAGACCATTTGGTGTGGATATCAAAGTACCGCAAGAGCTGTAGAGAGCAGATGACTTCTTATGCTTTTGAATCGCTCTCGCTGTCCTTTGATGTCATCTGTCTGCGCAGCGCCGCTTCAAATCCAACGCGCCTAATAATTCACCCAACATATATATATATATATATATACATACATATGTCACCCAAACATTTTCATTTTTCATGCATTTGCACCTGTCTTTTTAGGACTCAAGCAGTGAACAGTTTAAAACTGCTTGCACCTGTGGCTGCACCTGTGTCTTGAGATGTTTCAATCGCCAAATGTCCACTGTGACCCTGGAAGGCAAAGAGGTCTGGGTCAGGCCCTCTGGAATGCAGGATGTAAATCACAAACCTGCGTATTTTAGGTGATTTTTTAAATTCAATGTATATGCAAATGTATGACGTCACATGAACATGGCGACAGCCAGGAACATAGATTCTGAAAATGTTCCAGTCTGTTAAAAGGTGTACACCTGCAAATAAATAAACAAATAAATCCTAACACTTTATAGCCTAATTTATCATCCACAATTTAGTTAGAAGATGCCTTCACTGATACAAAAGTAACAGGGGCATTGCTATTTTAGTTTTTATAAGTAGCTAATTTTCCGAGTGGAACTCCTTCTGAGTCCTTCACGGTCGGAAGTCTGAGAAATTAAACAGGAATAATTTAACTCTAGTTGGGATGCATTATTTTTACATGGTGGTTCAGTCTGATATTTTTAAATGCCAAAAGGAATAATCTAGTGTCTGCAAGAACATGTGTTTTTTGGTTTAGGTTTGCTAACTACCTATTTAAAGGTTGAGCAGCTCATTTTGTTTTCCAGAGCTGCAGGGTTCTACTCCCTCAGGTCTAGTAAGTTTGTAGGACGGAGTAAAGTGGTGGCAGATTCTGCCGAAGCCCCTCCCCCTTTCCCACGACCGTTTAGGCAGCTCTCTGTCCTGAGGAGAGGCTTCCTCAAAGAGACACAGCTGAACTCTAACCCCATTACCCTCTGTTTCCTGCAAGTGCTTTAGTTTACAAACACAGGGGGATGGAGGGGGTGTAGGAGACACTTCCACAATTCAGCCATGTTTCCGTTTCTCACTTACTCTTTCTCACACTATATCAACACATGATACACAGCTCCTCCACTGCAATAATGAGGAGGCTAAACAAATAGTACTTTATCCAAATTAATAAAAATATTATACCATACAAAACAAAAAATATGAAATATAGCAGAACTGTCCAGGAAAAACTGAATGTTGAGTATGAGAATAGTTGGTTCCTGAAACTTTTACAATGATTCAATGATTCAATACTGAAGAATAGATCTAAAAACAAAAACAATTTGATTTTGCAAAGCTGATTTGGTTTATCAATTCTTTTATCATTGATTTAAAAGAGGCCAGCTTTTGGAATGTCATGTTATTTAATTGTTTTTTAATGAACATGGCTGACAGGGATGGATCAGACATTCCAAGACATTGTTCCCCAAGTTTATCACCAGAGAGGAAATACAGTGTGATGTAAATGAGAATTGTGGCCAAATTAAAAGCCTAAGCAGGCCATTGCCATTTCCTTACCTCTGACAGATAGATATGATGATAGATAAAGATTGCCTCAGTACAACTATGTGAACATTTTTAACTATACTCAATTGTAAACTAACAAAAAAAAAAGATTTTAGTGACTTCTTTATTATTTATCCCAATCTCGTTGGGAAAAAAAAGTGCCTGTGGCAACATTTCAACAAAAGAATATTGCTTGTTGCAGGTTTTGTGACACTTTCAAAGTGAAATGTCCAATAAGTGGTGTTAAAAGAGTGTTCCGTTTTATCAGATCAGTTTGATCGATAAACGTGAATTTGGCGCTAAAAGGTTAATGCTCTTTCTTGCGTGAAAATAATGAACTACCTACACTATACCATACCCTAAACCTAACCGAAAGTGGGAGCAAAAACAAACATGAGAAAAAAAAAGCATTTTCTGAAGCATCCATGCCATTAACTTACTTCTACAAGAGCTTTTTAATCACAAAGTGCAATGCTGTACCAGGTGAGCTACTGAGCAAGTTTACTATGTCAGAAAAGCCTCACATATGTAGTAAATGTCAAATCATGCACTGTCAAAAGTGTTTTGAGGTTTTACTACAACTAATGGTCATTATAGCCAGAAAATGCAGTGAATTATAGGAACATTGTGGAATTTTGCAAGATGTAGGTAGAGGCACATATTTCCAATGAGCCTAGGTTATATTTATTCATCTTTGATTCTAATAGGAACATTTAAGTAGTAGAATTCAGTTTCTTATACTACATGTTCATCTGTTACAGCAGGGTGAGTCTTATATGGGCTTGTTTTAACAGAACTGAACAACGTTAATATTGCTGGATTCCAGCATTAGTGATTATTCATAAACACACAGATACTATGGCTTCATAGTGAATTCAACAAAAAATTAGAGCAGCTAAATCCACAATATAACACTTTCAAAGCCACATATGAACTCTGAGACTGACAGCATGACATGACAAAAATAAATGGTCATATGTTATGGTAAACATTCCTTAAAATCATCACACCTATAACACACTCCTTACAAGACAACTCCATTCAGTAGCAGTGTTTATCCATTTAGTCAAGCTACTGGATGGCTGGAAGTGAATCTACTATAACACATTAAGCCCACGTTTCTCATATTGACCCCATTCAGATGTAATATACTAATGTGTAGATAAAGTGTCAGTGATAAAATCCTCATGCTAATGTGTGAGCTTAAATGAGCTGTGCCAAGGCAATCTCTCGTGCCATGTTCAGATTACCTCCTGATGAGGAGATGAGTTTCAGCTGGTGTTGGGTGTTATTTTTGTAGTGTCAGTGAGATGTGTATAGGGGGAGGAGAAACAGGAGGTTATGTAAACGCGGACGCTGGTCATCCTCCACACACCTGTGATTCCTGATTGATTCACACAGACTCAACTGGCAGGTCCTTTACCAGCTCACACACACTTTGCCACTCTTCCAGCCTCTTACACTGCGTTCAAGTTCGGGGTTGGTTTTGATCGATTTAGCTGTAAATATCATCATTTGGTTATCATCATAACCATCATCCCCGTCCCAAAGAAACCCAAGATAACAGGACTTAATGACTACAGACCTGTGGCCCTAACGTCTGTGGTCATGAAGACATTTGAGAGGTTGGTGTTGGCTTATCTGAAGGACATTACTGGACCCTTACTAGACCCCCTGCAGTTTGCTTATCGAGCAAACAGGTCCGTGGATGATGCAGTCAATATGGGACTGCACTTCATCCTGCAACATCTGGACAAAACAGGGACTTATGTAAGGATCCTGTTTGTGGACTTTAGCTCTGCTTTCAACACCATCATCCCAACACTCCTCCAGACCAAACTAACCCAGCTCTCTGTCCCTAGCTCTATCTGTCAATGGATCACCAGCTTTCTGACAGATAGGCAACAGCTAGTGAGAATTGGTAAATTCACATCCAACAACCGCACCACC
>NW_015544194.1:891557-892964 GCF_001515605.1 Sinocyclocheilus anshuiensis | reverse complement strand
TCGCCAGCTGAGGAAATTCAACCTGCCACAGGAGCTGCTGAAACAGTTCTACTCAGCCGTCATCGAGTCTGTTCTGCGCACTTCAATAACTGTCTGGTTTGGTTCAGCTACAAAATCAGACATCAGAAGACTACAGAGAACGGTTCGGACTGCTGAACGGCTTATTGGTGCCCCCCTGCCTACCCGTGCAAACATACTTGGCAATAAAGCTCTTTCTGATTCTTTCTGATTCTGAATAACTAACATTTAGCTGGTTAGAAGAGTCCCATGTGCCCCCTGCTGATAGATGTGGTAACTACACCATCTGGCAGCAAAAAATCTCTTTCACCAATTATATACTTAAGTCTTTTTTGCAAGGAACATCTGTATTGCTATTTCATCATGCTATAGATATTTTAATAGGGGTCGGCGTTTTAGAGTCCTGCTGTGTCAGAACATAATTTTTTTTTTAATGGCTATTAATGGAGAAAGATGTTTTTTGCTGCCAGATGGTGTAGTTATGGAATCTACCAGTTGGGGTTAATGGGGTCATAGCCAAACCAACCAAACTATGACCCTTTGGAGAACAGCAAAGGCATGTGACTGCCTGTCAATGGAGTGAGGAACAGAACATTTATAAGCTTCTCCAGACACTAATGGCCCCTCATTTTAGAAATCCCTCCTTCCACATACCACCATGTGGGACTGAAATACACTCTTATATTTAAGATCTACTTTGAGAACTAGGTTGACATTAGTACACATTTATAGTATCAATCAACTCATAAGTCTTAACTTCACTAATCAGCACTACCAAATTATGCATTTTTTAAATGGAGAGAGACGAAAAAAATAATTCCAGCTTGGATCCTCAATTACAGATTGACAAATGAAGCACTTCCACCTACTGGTCAAGTAGAATTAATGCATTAGAAAACCTCTGTAGAGAACCCCAACATCAAATGCACCAATTCCACTTAAACAAAAGTCCCTTTTTCAGGATACTGTATTTTAAAGACAACTTTGTAAAATTGTACAAATAAGCTTTACAGATCTGGAAACTGTTTAAACCTACAATAATCATATTCCATCAGTCGAAAAGAGTCGTGCTGCTTAATATTTTTGTCAGTACAACGATACACTGCCATTCAAAGGTCTGTGCCAAAGCTTAAAAGAAATGAAAATATATATAGTTTTTGCAGGGATTAATTAAATTAAGTGACAGTTAAAACTTACAAAAGATGTTTTATTTCAAATGAATTGTACTTATTGAAAAACTGAAGAAAAAGAAAAAGCTCCAGTTTGCTCAATAGTAAAGGGGTCATATGTTGCTAAAAAGAACATTATTTTGTGTATTTAGTGTAATGAAATGTTTATGCGGTTTAAGGTTAAAAAAAAACATTATTTTCCACATACTGTACATTGTTT
>NW_015544194.1:891070-891325 GCF_001515605.1 Sinocyclocheilus anshuiensis | reverse complement strand
GGTGTGCTCTGATTGGCCAGCTATCCAGTGCGTTGTGATTGGCCGGATACTTCAAGCGTGTGACGGAAATGTTACGCCACTTATCATACTGTAATGCCCTGTCCGGCAGGAGCGACGATACAAAAACATTAAAACTCATTTTTATATTTGTTGCATTATGGAAGTAAAATAATGCCATATGTCTTTGAAACAAAAGCATGTTGAATAGCACCAACTGAAAAAAATAATGCATTGCATTAACAGTGCGTGCATTTT
>NW_015544194.1:849010-889475 GCF_001515605.1 Sinocyclocheilus anshuiensis | reverse complement strand
CTAGAGCTGATCTGTGCTGGTCGCTGAGGGAATACATCAACTTTCACCGTGGACGAAGCGGAATCCAGCCCGGGGTCATCACATGTGGTTTCCACTCATTCGTCGGATCCACCGGGCGTGCCGTTCTCGACCCCACCGCCTCAGCTGACTCTAGCCCGGCCTCAGCTCACTCTAGCCCGGCCTCGCTCCGGCCTGACACGGCGTCAACAGTATGTGAGGGGCGTAACATTTCCGTCTCATGCTTGAGGTATTCGGCCAATCACAATGCACTGGATAGCTGGCCAATCACAGCACACCTCGCTTTTTCAGACCCATGAGCTTTGTAAAAATAGATGCGTTTCAAAAAGGCGGGGCATAGAGGAGAAACAAGAATGTACAGTATGTGGAAAATAGTGTTTTTTTAACCTTAAACCGCATAAACATTACACCAAATACTGTTCTTTTTAGCAGCATCATATGACCCCTTTAATGCCTTGTATTTCCAGGGCTTGCATTTTTAGGTCTTGAAATCTAACAGTTGTTTAAGCTGTGAATATTTTAATTCAAAATATTTCACACACATTTTCATAATTAAATTCAATAATTCATGTTCAACTTCCAGAATTCACTTCCAAAATATTCAATCGGTTTAAAAATACAATGTATAATATTCGACAGAAATTTGTCCATTTTATTTCACTTTCCAGATTCGCTTCCACAAATTCAGTGGTTAAAATTCAGCAACCACTGAATTTGTGGAAGCGAATTTGGAAAGTTAAATAAAATGGACTGAAATTTGCCTGTCGAATATTATACATTGTATTTGTAAACATTGAATATTTTGGAAGTGAATTCTGGAAGGTGAATATGAATTGAATTTTTAATTATTAAAATGTGTGAATTATTTTGAATTGAAATATTCACAGCTTAAATAAACCACCATGTTAAATTTCAGAACCTAAAAATGCAAGCCCTGGAAATACAAGGCATTAAAATACATGCAGTGTTAATGCAATGCATTATTTTTTCAGTTAGTGCTATTCAACATACTTTTGCTTCAAAGACATATGCCATTATTTTAATTCCATATTGCATCCAGTGGGGACATAATTACAGATTATAATGACTTGTACGGTCTTTTTACGCGTTGCATCACGCCGCATAAACATAAAACCATGTCTGCATTTGTGATCGGAGAAACTACAAAGTGCTACTCTACACTGCTCAAAACTCACGTTTGGATCGTCAGTGGCAAATTCTTTAAATACACACCAAAAAAAAAATAAAATAAAAAATAAATAAAAAAAACTGTACTTACAGTCTGCGAGTCAGAACAGCCGGCATTGTAGTCTACTCTACCAGGATCAGGAAACAGTACTCCATAAAATGCGCTGGACACATCTGAATACTTGGGTTGAACTGTTCTGGAACGGTGTTGTAAATACAACTTAACTACCAATTTCTAGTCGTGTCCTCTTTTGGAAGGCCAAAGTAGTTTCGCTTTCACAACGAAACACACGGCGGCTGGCTTGAGAACGGCGCGGCCGGCGGATTCGGTGAAGGAGCATCCGGCAGGCTTGCGGCAACCAAGTGACGACCCCGGGCTGGACTCCGCTTCATCCACAGTGAAAGCCGATCCAGCGATCCACAGCGCGAAGTTGATGTATTTCCTCAGCGACCAGCACGGATCAGCTCCAGGCATGACAAAGCGGATATAGTCCTCTTTTGGAAGGCCAACCAAAGTGGTTTCACTTTCACAACGAAACAGTGCCTTATACTACAGTGAGAATAAAAGTTAGCCTTCTTTCTGTGTGAACATTTGGGCGGCGTTATGCAAATCTTCCCACATCGTGATGTAGATATGTGGGGGCGTGTTAGAACGAGCCGTTTTAGGTAGGCGTGGCTGACTTAACTTTTATAAAGACAATCTCTTTGGATTTGAGACTGTAGTCTTTGCAACTTTACAGATCTTTATGCACCAAAAGAGCTTGTAACTCCAAAGAGAAAAGAAAAAATTGAAAATCCCATCATATGACCCCTTTAAACGGCAAAACTATTATAATAGTAAATTGCGTTAAAAAAAAAAAGAAAAAAAAAGAAAAAAAAAAAAAGGTACAGAACACTATTGATGTACTTGCATAGCTATAAATGTATTTTTTTTTTTCCCCAAATATACACACGCATACACAGGCCTTTTAAAGAAACCTAGTCACACAGCATGAGTAATGCTTAAACACCTTTATTGTGCCCAGTCAAAAATTCAAACTTCACCTTTGTAAGCAAACTTGGCAGACAACGAGGTAGAATGACAGAGGAGCTCGAGAAATAGCTCTGCATGGAATGAATATGGTGAGAAGAGAAGACCGTTTTAGTTCTGAAAGTAATGTTATCCATTCAGACATTCAGCAGAGGATGATTAAAGTGACATTTGCATTTAGTCTGCTAAGGCTCTTGGTACATTCAAGGGAAATCTGCGGTTTTAAATTCAACAAGCAGCCATTTGGGCTCACACCCACAACACCTGCTGATGTACAACATAAGTGATTTAAAAACCTACCCCTTTACAAAGTGCAAATTAAAAAGTGCGATAAAACTACGTGCAGTCGATGGCCATTCTCATTTCAGGATTAATATATCAAGTTGGTTTGAAATCTGATCGAGAGCAGTAAAAGCAACGCCTAGTGGAGGCACGCACTGAAATTGATCTGGATTGGCAATTAGATCTGCAGGGTTATCTGCAAACCTCTTGTTCTACCAAACAGAACACTGATAAGGCAAAAAACTCCAAAAACATGGAGGGAAAAAAAAAAAAAAAAAGATTTGCGCAAAATTAAAAATCCGCCAGGTAGATTGCAATTCAACCTTTTCCATGCCATACCTTAAAACTGTTTCATGTAAAAATGTATGAAAACTAAAACGGTGAAAAATGTCATGATGAAAACCAGGCTTTTGTAGTTGCATCTCAAAAAAAATTAGCAAAAAAAGTGCCATTTAAAAAAAAAAAAAAAAAAAAGCAGCTAGTGTGGAAAGGGAAAACCAATTAAAGGCACTGTATGGCTTCCTTCTGTTAAACAATGAGACTTTAGAATGATTTACCAAAACAAAATAGCAACCTATATTTAAAAAAAAACAAAAACAAAAACACACCTTCAACCCATGGCCTGAATCTCAACTTAGTTCAAAACTCTGGGTCTTCCCATCCATGGGCCCCAGCTAACCCATCTCACTGTGTACCGTGCCAAAGTGAACAAGCCAAACTAAAAAGAAAGTGCAACAGTGAACTTTCTACAGTGTTTCCCCATGCCCCAACTCCTGGGAGGGACTTTTGAAGGGGGGCCAACTCTTGAGCGGTTCCCCAAGGGGAGCAGGCGCAATGGACATCCAGGCTGAGGCATCGTGCTGCCATGCGTGGTTTCAGTTGGCGTCCCGCTTCTTCTGGTTGCGCATCAGAGGGCGGTGGTTACTGAGGATGTCCATGGAGTGCTGCCTATGCCAGCAGGAGCGACAGAAGTATTTGAAGCAGGTCTGGGGAAGAGAAGTTCATTATATGGTACACATTAATGTACTTATGAACAGGGACACGCACAGAGTTCAGAAAGAGAAGTTTAAGGGGGAAAAATAAAATAACCTCACCTTGTCCCTGCAAAAGAATGGCCCAGGCTCACGACTGCATGATTGACAGATGGCATCCTCCAGGTATGGGTCAATCTGAACCTAAAGGAAGAACGTTCCCATAAAGAAAAATGTACAGAGTGGCATACAAGAGAGTGTAATCACACTGCCAGGCAGACATTAGCAAATGTGACTAAATGTAGTGCCAACTAAACTCAAATTACCATATAGACTCAGTATGTGAAACACCATAATGGTGTAAAACACTGGGTTTCAAAGTTCCACTTTACCTTCTTTGTAAATTTGGGCGTCTTTATCTCAACAAATGCAGCACTCACAGCTTTCAGATAACTGCGCTGGTTGTTAAAGGTTACACGTCCAGATCCTGGGAGAGAGAGAAAAAAAAAAAAAAAGAATTTTTTTAAACCAAGTAAATAAACTCCAGTATAAAAATAAGTTAGTTCAACCTGGATTTAAAAAAAAATAAATAAATAAAACAACCTCACCAATGGGGTACTTGTGCTTGTCTGTGTCAAAAAAAAATAGCAAAAAAAGGGCCATTTAAAAAAAAAAAAAAAAAAGCAGCTAGTGTGGAAAGGGAAAACCAATTAAAGGCACTGTATGGCTTCCTTCTGTTAAACAATGAGACTTTAGAATGATTTACCAAAACAAAATAGCAACCTATATTTAAAAAAAAACAAAAACAAAAACACACCTTCAACCCATGGCCTGAATCTCAACTTAGTTCAAAACTCTGGGTCTTCCCATCCATGGGCCCCAGCTAACCCATCTCACTGTGTACCGTGCCAAAGTGAACAAGCCAAACTAAAAAGAAAGTGCAACAGTGAACTTTCTACAGTGTTTCCCCATGCCCCAACTCCTGGGAGGGACTTTTGAAGGGGGGCCAACTCTTGAGCGGTTCCCCAAGGGGAGCAGGCGCAATGGACATCCAGGCTGAGGCATCGTGCTGCCATGCGTGGTTTCAGTTGGCGTCCCGCTTCTTCTGGTTGCGCATCAGAGGGCGGTGGTTACTGAGGATGTCCATGGAGTGCTGCCTATGCCAGCAGGAGCGACAGAAGTATTTGAAGCAGGTCTGGGGAAGAGAAGTTCATTATATGGTACACATTAATGTACTTATGAACAGGGACACGCACAGAGTTCAGAAAGAGAAGTTTAAGGGGGAAAAATAAAATAACCTCACCTTGTCCCTGCAAAAGAATGGCCCAGGCTCACGACTGCATGATTGACAGATGGCATCCTCCAGGTATGGGTCAATCTGAACCTAAAGGAAGAACGTTCCCATAAAGAAAAATGTACAGAGTGGCATACAAGAGAGTGTAATCACACTGCCAGGCAGACATTAGCAAATGTGACTAAATGTAGTGCCAACTAAACTCAAATTACCATATAGACTCAGTATGTGAAACACCATAATGGTGTAAAACACTGGGTTTCAAAGTTCCACTTTACCTTCTTTGTAAATTTGGGCGTCTTTATCTCAACAAATGCAGCACTCACAGCTTTCAGATAACTGCGCTGGTTGTTAAAGGTTACACGTCCAGATCCTGGGAGAGAGAGAAAAAAAAAAAAAAGAATTTTTTTAAACCAAGTAAATAAACTCCAGTATAAAAATAAGTTAGTTCAACCTGGATTTAAAAAAAAATAAATAAATAAAACAACCTCACCAATGGGGTACTTGTGCTTGTCTGTGTCGATGCCCGCATACACAACACCTCCGAACAGATCATTCATGATGCTGGCCAAGGCCTCAGCGTTGAGCATGCCATGCAGGGCTCCTACAAACACAGTGTTCCTAGGGTCCAGCCTTTGAGAGGGGCAACTCACATAGTTACTGTCTGAAACCACCCAAGGTAAAGAATTATTTTGTGTATTTGGTGTAACAATGTTGACATGCTTTAATGTTCAAAAAACACATTTTTCTAATACTGTACATTGTAGGTCCTCTATGCCCCACCTCTCTCAAACACATCATTTTCAACAAAGCCCCCTCCTTTGACAAGCGCAGTCTGCTGATTGGCAAAACACCACAAGCACGTGTTGGAAATGTAACGCCCCTTACCATAATCGCGAGCATCGGCTTTCAAAGTACAAACCCGATTCCAAAAAAGTTGGGACACTGTACAAATTGTGAATAAAAACAGAATGCAATGTGGAAGTTTCAAATTTCAATATTTTATTCAGAATACAACATAGATGACATATCAAATGTTTAAACTGAGAAAATGTATCATTTTAAGGGAAAAATAAGTTGATTTTAAATTTCATGGCATCAACACATCTCAAAAAAGTTGGGACAAGGCCATGTTTACCACTGTGTGGCATCCCCTCTTCTTTTTATAACAGTCTGCAAACGTCTGGGGACTGAGGAGACAAGTTGCTCAAGTTTAGGAATAGGAATGTTGTCCCATTCTTGTCTAATACAGGCTTCTAGTTGCTCAACTGTCTTAGGTCTTCTTTGTCGCATCTTCCTCTTTATGATGCGCCAAATGTTTTCTATGGGTGAAAGATCTGGACTGCAGGCTGGCCATTTCAGTACCCGGATCCTTCTTCTACGCAGCCATGATGTTGTAATTGATGCAGTATGTGGTCTGGCATTGTCATGTTGGAAAATGCAAGGTCTTCCCTGAAAGAGACGACGTCTGGATGGGAGCATATGTTGTTCTAGAACTTGGATATACCTTTCAGCATTGATGGTGCCTTTCCAGATGTGTAAGCTGCCCATGCCACACGCACTCATGCAACCCCATACCATCAGAGATGCAGGCTTCTGAACTGAGCGCTGATAACAACTTGGGTTGTCCTTGTCCTCTTTAGTCCGGATGACATGGCGTCCCAGTTTTCCAAAAAGAACTTCAAATTTTGATTCGTCTGACCACAGAACAGTTTTAAAAAAAAAAAAACAACTGGCGTCCATAAAATGCGATGCACAAATTCAAACATCTGGGTTGTGCTGTTTTGTTGTAAATAAACCTTAACCAATGATTCCTAATTGCATCTACTTCCGGAAGGCCAAATAAAGTGCTTTTGCTTTCGCACTGAAATACACAGCGACTCCCTGACATGGCTGCATCAACACTACTGCTGTTCCTGAACATTTGGGCGGCATTATGCTAATATTTCCACAGTGACGCAGACATGTGGGGGCATGTTAGAATGAGCCATTTTAGGTAGGCGTGGTTGACGCTTAACTTTTATAAAGAATCTCAAATCCAAAGAGAGACTTTAGTCTTTGCAACTTTACAGATCTTCTTTATGCACCAAGTGCTTGTAACACTCCAAAGAGAAAGGAAAAAAAAACAAAAAAAAACGCATCATATGACCCCTTTAAGGAACAATCTTTTTACCATCCGATTACACAAATAACATGCATCAGGCACCAGCAACAGGTACCCATACAAAAGTTGCAATAATCATTTATGTATAACAGCCTTATGTTAAAATGTACCAGAAAAAAATAAAAATAAACTGCAACTGTAACAGATGCTACAAAATCCACTCCTAAAGCCCATCTTACATCTTTGCAGCGCATCCTTCTGCTGGACATTTTGAAGTAATACTCGCTGTAGCCCTCAGGATGGAGCAGGTCCTCAGTGCAGTCCTGCAGCAGGGCACGCACAGACTTGTCCGATTCAAACACCAAGTACACATAACCTGGGGAGCAATAAAAGGGAGGAAAAAAAAAACAAAAAAACAAAACATGGCCAAAACGTTACTCAATTTAACTGGCCCACAGCCATCTCCATAACTGTAGACTGCACAGCTAACTAGGGTATGAACATCTTGCAAAGAGTTTTAAAAAAAATAAAAAATAAAAACTTAAATTCCCAGAAACAAATACCACCATGTGTATGAAGGGTTCTTATAGTCACCAAGCAGTTGAGTGCCATGAGCCACACCATCCCACAACAGTGCTGTAATAAAAGTTTCCTACCCTTTCAGCATTACCTTTGGGCATATTACCTTTCGGAGGGCAGCGAGGGTGCTTGCCATCCTTACCTGGCCACTCCACACTGAGAGGGCCATAGCATTTAAAAGTGTTTATCAAACCAGCTGGGGACAAAAACAGAGAAGCCATTAGTCTAGAAGAGATAGATAGATAGATAGATAGATGATAGATAGATAGATAGATAGATAGATAGATAGATAGATGATATATAGATATATAGATAGATAGATAGATGATAGATATAGAAGATAGATAGATAGATAGATAGATAGATAGATAGATAGATAGATAGATAGATAGATAGATATATATATATATATATGGCAATGAACCAAGAGTTCTTCCAAGAGACCCGTTTTGTGCCTGAAAATGGCAATTTATTCCAGTTTATGGCTAAACTGAGCTTTTAGCAGCCATTACTCCAAACTTTAGTGTCACATGACCCTTCAGAAACCATTTACTGCTTAAACATTATCTACGTTGAAAACGTGTGCTGCCTAAAATTGTGGAAAACATAATACGTAGTTCTCCCAATACTCTGAACAGAAAGTTAAAAAAAAAATAAAAAAAATACGTAAACCTCCTGTAACAAATGCTTTTACGGTCTCTTGATCAAGTTAATGCATCCTTGCTGAACTTACAGACTCTTACAGACCACACGCAAACTTTTAAAACGGCAGTGTAAATTGTGAAAACCAGTATCAGATAAACAGCACAGTAAAAATGTGGAGAACTGAAAGCAAATGGCACAAAATAGTCAATTAGCATTGCTGAACTTACAGACTCTTACAGACCACACGCAAACTTTTAAAACGGCAGTGTAAATTGTGAAAACCAGTATCAGATAAACAGCACAGTAAAAATGTGGAGAACTGAAAGCAAATGGCACAAAATAGTCAATTAGCATTTTTTTGCATTTAAAAAAAAAAAAAAAAAAAAAAAAAAATATTCAAGAAGATGCCACACCTCCAACAGGAATAGACCATGCGAAAACATGGCACACATACTAGACATTCAAATCAAGTTGTAGTCATTTGAAATTTCAATATTCTTCAATTAGTAGGCCAGTAATCTATTCTAAGCACGGTCATTTAAAAAAAAAAAAAAACCCTTTCCAACTTACAGCAGACTACCATTTCACGTATCTGTTGTATAAAATCAGTTTTTCTACCTTCAGTGATGTCCCAGGGAACTCCTCCTAAAAACACCTTGCAGGAATAAATGGGATTTTGGTAGTGTCTGGGGGGCAGCTGCCCACTCCATGTGAAGGTAGCTTCATTAATGGCTGTGGAGCACAAATTTACAAGATGAGCACAACAAAAGCAACACACCTGCATTATGTACTGATGAAAAACAGTACAGTGAACAGCAGCAACAGGGTTGCACAAATCTGTTAAATGGAAGTGTTAACGGACATTCAGAGGTTTCGGTGGGAGGGTGAAGGGGTGGGGGATAGCCTATTAATTAATGCTCTACAGTAGCATGCAATAGGCCATACAGGCTGCCTGTCTGTGAAGCCAGGCCTCTCTTTCAATGCTGAAGGGGCTCTCAGGGGTCTTCATTAGGTCCCAGTTGGGCCAGATGGAGGCACCAGGCCAGCGGTGGGACAGACCACCGCTTGGGGTGGCACTGGGTGGCGGGGTAAGAGGGGAGCTGCAGAGGTCCATCCGAGAACCCAGAGCTAGCTTGAGAGGATCCCTTTGCATACTAGACATAAGGAAGGGCACAGATGGCGAGATCCTCAAAGAAGACTGCAGGAGAGGGAGAGGGAGAAGAGTTAGCGTTGCCAATAAGAACATTCAAGGACCACAGAGAGCTACTTTTAAAACTAGCCTCATTAAAACACCATTCGACACTCTGCTGTTTGAATTGATAGTCAAGCCAAATTTATATAGCACTTTTGATAACACTACATTCAATAGCAGCTTTAAAGAAAGTGAAACTGCTGTGTCAGTCTTAATGGTTTTAGGGCTGGACAAAATATAATGGTAAATGATACTCAATTGAGACCTGCCTATATTGTATTTAGTGCAGCCGCCATTTGAGTGAAACTTGAATCAGTCATGATTACCCACTGCAAGGGTTTATTAAAAAAAAAAAAAAAAAAAAAAAACACGCAAAGTTAAAGGCATGAATCCTTCACAATAAGACTTAGAATATGCAAAGAACACAAGACATTAATAGAAATTTGAGCCACTCAGGATTAAAATGTCAGCTAAATGAGTAAACGTAAAACCTACTGCAAATACAATCAGCTGTCTTAAGTAAATAACCGGTTGTCAAAGTCTGGGGCCATCTTCAGAAAGTTAAGAAATTTGGGCTGCCCACAAATTAACATTTGGAACAATATTTGGAACCCAATAAATTTGGTAAACAGCTCATCTTATCCAAGGTAATTTGAAAGTTACCCTAACTATTCAAGACAAGGTGGAGGTTATTTACAATTGGGGGGGGGATTTAGAAAGAGGAAAATTGCAGTTACAGCTTATTCAGAGTATTGTGAATCCAGCCCTAATGTAAATTTAAACAATGAGATATACAGGATTTGGTTTCATTTCAATTAGTAACAGCTCTGTATACAAACAAAACTACTTTTAGACAGTTACTCTATTGAAAATGGCTTGTATTGTGGTAAAGATTTAGATTGTATAAATCACCCAAATAGCTGCTAGAAAGTCACTTCGTAATGCTTAAATTTCCCAAACAAACGCAATTGTGAGAAAATAAAAAGCCCTCTATTATTGTGGTTAGAGAAAAAAAAAAAAAAAGCCGTTATTTACAATTGGGGGGGGGATTTAGAAAGAGGAAAATTGCAGTTACAGCTTATTCAGAGTATTGTGAATCCAGCCCTAATGTAAATTTAAACAATGAGATATACAGGATTTGGTTTCATTTCAATTAGTAACAGCTCTGTATACAAACAAAACTACTTTTAGACAGTTACTCTATTGAAAATGGCTTGTATTGTGGTAAAGATTTAGATTGTATAAATCACCCAAATAGCTGCTAGAAAGTCACTTCGTAATGCTTAAATTTCCCAAACAAACGCAATTGTGAGAAAATAAAAAGCCCTCTATTATTGTGGTTAGAGAAAAAAAAAAAAAAGCCTTGGCAGAAACCAAACCACACAGAACATGATCTCAAAACACTTACCAGCAGGTCTGAGAGGTGATCAGAACCAGAGCTGAAGCCGCTGGTCTCCGAGTCCACAGGGCTAATGGAGTGAGAGTCCAGGAAAGATTGAGAGTTCAAGCGTGCCATGCTGGGAAATTTTTCTAGGAAGTCTGTGGCACCAATGGAAGGCTCAGAGTATCTCGGGGGCTTGTTGGAGAGATGGCTGGGAGTCCCCAAAATCCCTTGCACTGGGGAAAAAAAATTTAAAATAAAATTAAAAAAAAAAGTTTAAAAATTACATGCAGTAACACTAAAAATATCGCCCCAAAGTAATAAGGAAAACCAAAGTATAGATTTTTGTATTGCTTGCCAAACCATCAAAAAAAAAAAAAAATAATAATCCAAGACTCAAACAAGAACAGCTGAAAAGAACAGCTCCTATTGCAGCACTACTAATGAGAATTACCAGTGCATGAGGCAGGCCGAGAATCTGTGACTATCAACAAAAGGCTCTGACTCACTGTTACAGGCCAAGGGAGAACGGTTTAAACATGCTCTAGTCAGGACAAGGCCATAGACCCAGAAAGAGATTCCAGAAAGAAAATGTAGTTATAAAACCAGAGCCTACTGAAAACAACATTTATTTTGAATAAATATTACATAAACAGCATTGCTTAAACATTTGTGTAAAATGGTGTCAATATTATCATACGGTTGCGTTATGTTATTCATTCCACTCACGTGAGGCTGTGTTGGTCTGTGCAGAGGGATCCGTGTCATGGCTGCTCCACGGTCTCTCCCAGTCAGACAGGCTGAGGGACTGTAGGCCCAGACCCCAGTTATTGATGTCAGGCAGACCCCTGGATGAGTCCTGGCCACCGCTGGGAAAGAGCATCCTGCTCCGGACCGCAGACAAGTCAGAGTCGGGGCGACCTATTATCAGAGTCCAGAAACAAAAACACTTTTTGGTGACTCTGCATCAGCAGTGGGAATAAAAGGCATGCACATTCGAGAAAGCATTGGCTCCCTAGACTGATAAATCACAGCTCGCCTCCCTCCGCCTGGCTAAACTGCACAGGAGCAGCGGTCTCTGCAGAGACAACCCACCCTGCATGTGACCCAGGCGCTGCTGCCCTCACAGCCCCTTGCTAATGACATCAGTCGCTGGCGTCCTCTGATGCCACACCACCGAGCATTCCTGACAAATTCTCCTGCAAAGAGGCAGCACCCCCTCCCACCTCGGTCTCAGACACTCGAGGTGGCAGGGAGAGAGAGTTTGCCACTAGCTGCAGGCTAAGAGACAAAATAACTCCAGTGAATCACAGGACAGTTGCTATTGGCTAAGTAGCTGAAGAATGAGCAATCTGGGCTTCTCATGCGGAGCTGGACCACATCCAACTGCTTGCTCCAGCCCTGATTCAGCATCCTCTGTCTCGCTTTCATGACATCGCATGACCGGTGCTGTAATGATTCCCTGTGCACATGATGCTTGAATGCAGGGCCAAAGCTGAAGGTGCAAACAGCAATGCAGCAGATGCACATTAACGTGAGAAGTGGAAAAACTCTATTGTTATTGTGCCTGCACATATATAAAGGAATTGTCTGCTTGCATTTGTTGTTCATTCTACCTCTCAATTAAAAAGTGCATCTCTTCGTACACAAATTAGGGTTTACCATTAAAAGGGTCTCGCTTGCATTTGGCAGTGGGTGTTGTGCAAACCCCGCTCAGATCCAGCGAGTTTCCCAGCATGGTGTTCATCCTGGAGAACGTGTCTGCATTGCTGCATGTAGACAGGGCTGGAATATCAGAATCCAGGCAGTTAAGAAGTCTGGGATTCTCACTCTGTCAGAACAAAACAGACATGCATCACAGAAATAGTAAAAACATAGGCCTGATTCTTCCCTTACCCCCTTTCCACACCATTTTAGGTTCAGTTAGCAAAACCGTATGATGCCATAAGATTTGAAATTAAGTAGAATAAGCCTGTAAGGAAATTAATGGTGAACAATAAGCCTATAAGTTAATTTGCCACGCATGCTGTTAAATTGAACAACAAAGCAGCCAATGATTAAATCTGACAAGCCCAATCAATGGCAACTATATTAACGGACCCCTACCTCACTGTAAACCATTACTGATGACAGATACAGGCTATCATAACAGCTAGCATTTCTGCATGCTCAACAACAAAAAAGGAGTGGAATACTTATTTTCACTTCTAAATAACCCCAAAATTTAATTGAGGTAGTAAACGCGGGTCAAACAATCACAAAGGAAACATTTGACACGCTCACAAAAACTACTTTTAACAAAAGTGGTGCAAGATTCAAATCCGAACTAACACCGAAACTCACCAAAGAAAACGCCATGATAGGACTATCAACCAAAATTATCGAAAACAACACCTTATTTAACTCTCCTAAGTCTACTTAAACCTTTCGAAGGCTATTTTGGCCTAATTCACAACACCTGTGCTCGGGTCAAGCACCTCTTTCTCTCCTGGGAGACAGTCCTTCTCTTGAGCAACCAATCACTGGTTACATATTGATATTTATTCATGAGGGTCGGGTACTTGACGTGGACGTCATTTTCCATAGGCTAATTTACTGTTTCAAAAACTACCGTATGTTTTAAATGCCCCCAAATTATCTATATTATATCATTCATTACAATATTTCTGATTGCTGTCCCAGTCTCATTTTCTCATACAAGTTAATTCTGCTTATTCAACAAAGTTGGTCATAGCGTCTGATGTGTTGTGCATTTTAGAGCCTTCTGCGAGATTTATGAATATATTTAGATCTAACAATTTGATTATTAATTTTTGTCATTATCTAAATTGTGCAATGCGAGTGAGGCATACAGCCTATTTGAAGTGCGTCACGTCGCGTGTAAATTTCTTTTATTGACAGAAATCAGGACCACGGAGAGCAGCATTTATAAATTGGGCCTTTATCAAAGACAAACTACACTTTGTACGTTTGGAGTAAAGACTTCTGTAATACAATAAATACAAAAGTGATCAACAACAGGCACATTGCTAGAGTGCTCAGTAGCAACTTTCAGTGCAGGCAGCCTATTTAAAACAAATTACAAAGACTACCGACTCACTTCCTCTAGAGGGCAGCACTTACATTATTTGTTTCTTACGGTCTTCTCTTTGATAGTTCACTTCAAACGTAAAGGTTTCATGTTGTTGTAAACCTGTTTGACGTTCTGTAATGACACAAAAGGATATGTTGGGCACAATGGGAGTCTCAGACTTGTTTTTTTGCATAAAAACAACTGAAAGAGTCGGTCTTTGACATTCTGCCTAACATCCCTTTTTGTGCTACATGGAAGAAATTCATGCATATTTGAAAACATGGATGACTAAATTTTTAGATGAATTGTCTAAATTATGCCCCTAATTCCAGAGGTTTAATCTGAGTACATGATCAATGGATCCATGCAAGCTGCTGCAATTCGAACAAAGCTGTAGTGCACAGTTCAATAAAAGTACACAAGCCATTTTAATGCATTCCCATTTTAATACTATCATACAGCAGAATTTTTGTACACCAAACACATTTTTTTTTACAAAAGCATTTCAAATGTCTGAATTAACCATTACTATACCCACACTAAACACATGCACCATTGTAGCATATCTTTATATTCAGAGTATTAACTTGAAACAGCAATTTCATGTTAGCAGCAAATTTGCCGTCCATATACACTGTTAGTTTTGTGCCACACTGACAGTCAAAAACAAAACAAAATTACAACTTAACCTCTGAAACTGCTATAAAAGGACATGGATACAAAAACAAATAATAATAATAGAGTTACCAATAACTTATACAGATTATTTCAATTGCACAAACTCTTCTCTCCCCAGTCACACACTCTAGATTGAGGTTGTCTCATATTTTGTAAAGTCATCAGACCCTCTGTGATGTGTTAAGGCTGATTTACAGTGGAAACTAGCAGGGGGAAACCATCTGGCTGTCTGGACATCACATTACCCAAAATAATTTGGCCAGTTTTGTACATAACATAAGCATCTTTAATGACCAAGCTACTAAACAAGGCAAACTGAACAAGTTTACACCGTTCACGGAAGCAACAAACATACTACAATGACGCACAGAGCTACACTTCATTCCAAAACCAACATGCTCAATGTCAGCTTCAGTTGATTGTCTCATTTTACTTAGACCCAGAGCAAATCTCAATGAATGAATAAATGAGTATCTAAGCTTAAATTCTTCAATACAAAAAACAAACAAAAAAAAAAAGTTCAAGGGACCGATCCATTAAGAACCGCTAAGGTCTATTTTTGTGCTGTTGGCAATGACTTCAATTAGTGATGTCAAATGATTAATCACATCAAAAATAAGTTTTACATAGTGTGCTGTGTATATTTATTATGTATGCAAATACCCACACGCATGTATAAATTTCAGAAAAATAGGATGTTTATATTAAATATTTATTTAGAATATAAATTATATGAACGAATGAATATATATATATATAGACATGTAAATACATGTAGATATTTTTAAAATACTGTGTGTTTTTATATATACACACACACACAATACATATACACAGAACACACATTATGCAAACAAACTTTTTTTGTATGCGATTAATCACGATTAGTCATTTGACAGCACTAATTTCAATACAAGCTCAACGAGCAATACAAACTCAAATTTCATCTCTTCATGGCCTAAATTCAAAGGACTTAATACATCCAAAAACAAAGTTCAAATGAACTGGACTGATGTTAAACAGGAGCTGGAAGACACCATTTGAAGAGAGAAACCTGAAAAGAAAAAAAAGAAAAAAATCATCATCATCATCATCATTATTATTAAAACAGAACATTTTATAAATCACATGTTGCATGTGAGGTAATGGAATGGCCTTACTATATTTTAACAGAATTGCCGTGATTTCCATCCAGGCTGGGATGAGTCTGATGTGGAGGGATACCAGCGCATCTAAACAATATAAAAAAATAAATAAAAAAAAACCCCATAAATTAACACCTTCAGACTTTGTGACACAGCCAAGGAAATCTTCACAATTCATTAGCATGAGACCCAAGCAGTCACAGCTGACAGTTTGCTTTCTTTGAATACTTAATTATAACAACTTTTGCGCCAGGACCATTAGCCTTTACTTGACATTTAGATAGCCTCTACTTATCTGGGATAGGCAAACATGTTAGCATTGAGCAAAGTAGTAACTCATTCACGTAACAACTAACATAACTTAAAGATGACTGGCACACAAAACATGAAATTATCTTTTGGAGGTTGTCAAATAGGTAAATACATAATGCAACCAAAGCATAATGTTTAAAGACTTTAATGGCTCAAATTATTTAAATGATGCTTGCTATATTTACTTATTGGCCAGAAAGAATACTCAAACTTTTATTCACATTTCTAATAAATGTTCATAATAAGCGTGCATTAAAAGATCGTCCAACAAATCAGATTTACTGTAGCATAACACACATACACATATTTGAGTTTACATTTTATAAATGTGGTCTAATTTTTAAAATAAAACTTCAAAGCAACATATATTGATGTATTTTTACATTAAAATGTATCGTTTCCCTTCTGGGGAAAAAATCCTTTGATTTTGACAAGATGACTAGCAGGATTACATTGTTAAACATTGCCTTCCATAAATTAGTGCATAATATTCATAAAGATGAATTTGGATCCCAGTGCAGAAATAAAAAAAAAAGTTAAATTTAAGAAAAATAATAAAACAAACGAGAAGGGAAAGAACAAAAACATGCAAGAAAAAAAAAAAAAATTTAAAATAAAATAAAAATGAGAATTGACAAACAAGAAAAAAAAAATCTAGAAGCAGGAAAAAAGAAATAAAAGGAAAAATTTTCCGAATTAAAAAAAAAAAAAAAAAACTGGTAAAGATGGCCTCACCTGAGCATGAAGTGCGGCTGCTGCTGGGTAGGTGAAAGCCGTGTGGGGCAGGCCTGGGCTGAGCTCCGGGGTATAGATAGGGTAAGGAGACCAGGCCTCTGGAGATGCTGGGATCAGTGCTGCCCCTGTCAAGTCATCTGAGGATTGGGATAAGCACAGCAAACCATCACCTCAGGCCAGCTCAGTTCAGTATGTCAGATATGACTGAAAACAACACTTCAAAATCAAGTGTTTGACAAATTGTTGAAGTCAGAGGCCCTAACACACCAAAAGACTCCTAAAATTAACAAAAAGAGGCAGGAACTAAATACTGATACCTGTGTGATCTCTGGTAATTTCTGTGACTTGGAACAGAAGAGAGGTTGAATGAGATGTGAAGTGCTAAGGCTCAACTTAAGTGTAATAGAACTAAGACAGGGGTAGGCAAGTTCGGTCCTAGAGAGCCGCAGTCCTGCAGAGTTCAGCTCCAAACCTGAAAAAAGAAAAAAAAAGAAAAAAAACTCACCTGCCTATAGCCTTAGTAATCCTGAAGACATTGATTAGCTTGTTCAGGTGTGTTTGATTAGGGTGGCAGCTGAACTCTGCAGGACTGCGGCTTTCTAGGACCGAACTTGCCTACCCCTGAACTAAGAGAACAGAAAAGGCCATTTGCTAATGACACATGCATGTGGATGTGGATTAGTTTCTTCTTGTGTTTTCCTAAGATCTACTCTATAGATGTGTAGCTACAGAGTGTGTGTGCCGGTCTGTCCGTCTCTGCAGTGTGAACTACCGTGTCGGCCATGAACTTACATGGGTCCCGTGCTATGAAGTGCGCTCCTAGAGCTGGGTGGATATTTGTGGGATTCGGAGTGCCCATCAGCTTACTCTTTGCCATCTTCGTGTTGGCCTTAGCAAACTCTAACCGGAGGGTCTGCGGGTTTTCAGGGTCAAACCGAACCCCCTGGAGACACAAGGCGGGGAGGGGGGGACAGAGTATTGGGGATGGGTTGTGCCTGCCAGACCCTGGTCAAAATGTGCAGTGCGTTTTAAGCTGGTGCCCACATGCAGTGAACGTTTCTACTAGTGAATGAACAGCAAAGCTAGTGGTTACCTAAATGGAAGTGGACACATACTACACGCTAAAGACAAAAAAACATTAATGGTAATCTACCATAGAGTGGCTTCTCCGAATCATGGTGCTCAGTAACTTTTGAAATGAACATTATGCACTTATTTGTAATGTATTGGAACAGATCAATGAATATGGGACACCTTAAGCTCACCATGCTTTATGGTTAAATGTTATAAATAGAGAAATGTATGCAAGCTATGGCCATTGTTGTATAAATTGACAGTAGAAAAATGCGCGCACACACACACAGCTGGTTTCTTACATTTAACGCATTCTTTGCCGCTTCAGCACCAGAACGACTATCAAAGGTTACAAAACCAACAGGCTGGAAAAGAAAGAATGAATAAATCAATGGCCACAGTATCATTTATCAAAAACACAAGAGACATGGTAATGTATTTTTTTCATTAATATTAAAACACACAAAATAATAATAATAACAACAACAACAACAACAACAACAATATAATATTGATTGCACACTACACCGTACTAAATATAGGTTTATAATCACTGAAAGAAAAATAAATAGGCATGACTGCAGCACAAGGGCAAAAGTACATGTTTTTAACACACAGGCCTGGTCAGCTGTAATATCAAACAATGTCTCACCTGCTTTGATGTTAACTTGATAAGTGAACCCTCATAACCCTGAAAAGGAAAAGAAATCCAATTAGCAGCAATGTAGTCACATGCTTGAAAAAGGAAGAAATTCCTGCTGCACTCCCCATAAGAGGCCAACTCTGTCAGATAGAAACATTTAAAGAGGATGCACTTTACCGCACTGCTAACCTGTGCGAGTGGAACATCTCTGCTGCCAAGTGTTATTCCAATTCTTACAACTCAAACTCAATTTATAAACTTGATTATTCCCCTCCAGTTAATTCATTGTTATAGTGAGAATTGTGATAATTTCTAACAGTTGCTTGGGTGACCACAACAATTAGGAGCTAAGACACAAGTAAAGTTATGACTAAACGCGGTCAATAAGATTTACTATTTAAAACATCTGTTTTTACCTTAAATGGTCGAAACAGCAGATAGAGCTCACGGGGTTTGATATCTGTTGGCAGACCACTGACAAATAGAGTTCGTACCTGTAAAATACAAAAAAAAAAAAAATCAAATACCTAATATATTTTAAATATGTGAAAAAAAAAAAATACTAGATAACAAAGAGGACTTGGTTAAGACACAGAACAGAAATGAAGTGATTAAGGACCCTTGGAAAACAAAGTCAGCATGAATTTAATAAAATAAGAAAAAAAATCTCATGGTTTGCAATGAACTGAAAAACACAACGTCAAGAATTGCGTTTTAAAAAGCCTGGCAGCTTTACACTCAAAGCAGAAATGTACAGCACAAAGATTCAAGACAAACATTTAATATGGCCACATTCAGCTAAATGACTATAGAAATAAACAAATGCGCATCCACTCGCTTGGACTTGGTAGGCGGTTCAAAGCCACAATGGACTGCCAGTGGAACAGCGATGGACAACATTGCACAGCGTGACAGCACTTCCTTCCTCTGACCCACAGCAACAACCCCAACAGCGCAACACCATTCCTCGGCCCTCAACCACAGCTC
This sequence comes from Sinocyclocheilus anshuiensis, assembly GCF_001515605.1. Lineage (NCBI taxonomy): Eukaryota > Metazoa > Chordata > Actinopteri > Cypriniformes > Cyprinidae > Sinocyclocheilus > Sinocyclocheilus anshuiensis. Next base: position 870,144 of record NW_015544194.1, on the reverse strand, counting down.
CACAACCCCTCACCTCTACTGTGCATCACCTGTATGTTGTAATGATAGTATAAAGGTTCAATTTAAATTAATTATTAGCTTCATGTTGTTTAGGAAAATTGATTATTCCAACAGCTGCAAGTTATATTGACATCCACAATCCAAAATAGAGTTTTCAAAGTTGTGCAATGTGATTATATTGTGTCTTATTTGAGATGCCATTCATGAATGGAGCAAAATGGCCTGCATAATGGCAGCAGTGTTCATATATATATAAACCTACATTTCACATGTTTATTGCCGTTTGAGAGAGAGAGAGAGAGAGAGAGAGAGAGAGACCAATAAAACTGAAATATGTTTTAAAGTAAGCCATTTATTTTTAGTTTAAACTGTTTGCATTTTTAAAAGCATGGTTCATGAAGAAACCACTAAATAATTTCTCCGTGCTGCATTACGACCATTACAATTTTTTATTTTTACAATCACGGTCAGTGACGCTGAAGCCAATTTCAAACAATTCGGTGATTTGCGCCGGTCTACGTGACGGTTTGAGATAAACTACATCGAGCCTTCCAAACAAAGTACTTGAATAAGTATGTATTTTATTGAGACCTTCACACATGGCGCAATTTAACTCCCTAAATGTTTGAAGGAAGCGCCATTAACACACCGCTCAACAAACAGATAATCTTTCAAGGTAAAGAGATGGTCATTAATTTCCCGTTTTGAATTGACTTCAAACCACCGTCTTTTAATTCTCGGGTGATTATTTCCTTACTTTCCCTGACAGCAAACAACTTCACGGAGAGACGCTGAGGCTCCCCTTCACACTTCAAAAGTCTGAAACTAGTTTAAATCGACCTAGACAGATTTACTCATTACAACACCTCAGGGACTCATTTAAAACCCCGAACTCTCACCTCCTCTTCAATAGAGACGTTGTTGTTTGGCTCGGAGTCAGACTTGATACTCATCTTGTGCGTAAACTTTAAACACCCAGATGGACCGTCAGAAGTTTCGTTTTTTTCCGCGTCCTAAAGTGCGACTGGATCCTGATGGCGATCCGTGCGGGACTCAGCAGAACTCGTGCGGGACACTGAAGTCGTGTCAAAAGTGCCAGGTGAACTGAAGACGCGAAGGTGACTCGGTGAAAAGAAGTGCAGTGCGTGGTGGTGGGGGGGGAAGAGAAATGGCGGTGCCACCTCACATTTACCTCTTTTTAAATGTTAAATTTCAAAGAAAGCAGAGCTCATGGGTAAAACCTGTTCCATAGTTGACCTGTAGATGACCAATTAGGTCATCAAGTGAGATGGGGCAGGCTCGAGAGCGGCGTTGCAGCTGGTGGATAAGCCAACCCCTCCATTAGTGAATCATCGCCTTCATGGGAAAGTACGGACCAATTGGAACCGCTCCTTTTATTATTGGAGACATCTCATATCAACTGTATCAGGAGGAGGGAGGGGAGTAAATAAATAAAAGAGAGAAATGGCATATTAATTCGTTTACTCGAGAGATATAAAAACTTTGTAAAACTAACTTTAAAGTTTCTTTATGGGTGGCAGTTGTGAAAGGATCAGGGTGTAGCCTATACATCCTCTATTTGTTTGTTGAAAAACTGAGCTGTTCTAAAAATAACCCTGACATTTGAGTGCATTTAATTATGGGAACATCTGTTTAAAAGGAAAGCTACTTGTCTTTAAACGTGGCGAGACACACACGATACAGGGAACCGTCTATTAAAAATGGGCCTGTACTGTAAAAGCTCATAAATGTCATGTTAGACTGTTTGCACCTTCAGCTGGTCTTCTGTCCCGTTTCCTGATATTGTGTAGTCGCACAAAGTAAAGGAGCTTGTTGAAGCCGGCGGGGTGCGGTTGGGTTTGAGAACACGTCGTTTTTTTTTTTTTTGTTTTTTTTTTGTAGCGATTGACCTAGTGTTGTTTTGTACAATCTGTCTAAATATAGACAAATTCTTTCTTGCCATGCCTCTCTAATTCCATTGTACATAAGGGAACTATATGAACTATTTATAAATCCTACAGATGTTTATACACAGACTTGCAGTTTGTTTGAGGGCCTGTCTTATAGTGACTGCTTAATTCGGTTACAAGCTCCAAACTGGATGTGTTTAAAGCTTTAATGTACTAACATATAGTTTGGAAAAATATTTGCCAACAACATCAAATGAAAGGTTGACCGCCCTGATGTCAGTTTTTCCATTAACACTCATTCGAATAGTAACCTATGCCTCTTGTCTTGTTCTCAGGGGTTTAAAAATAAGTCAAACAGAGCACAGAGGTACACAGAGCCAAAGATGATTATACAGTAGACAGACTGATAGACGTATCAGTGCCAGGCTCTTAAAGAATGACAAGTGTACAGATTGGCTGAGTGCAGACATGCCATCGCCAGAAGGGTGCTGGCATTCGTCTGACACGTTACACTGCAAAGTAACATTCAGACCAATGGTTTTAAAAATATGTCATCTCCTTCTAGTACTTTGTAAATCAAAGAAAGACAACATAGTATCATAAAAGTGACAGGTTGGCTAATCCCTGCGAATTCTCGGCGCATTGTTAATCGACATCCCGTTTCGTGTCATCTCCTTGTTAGTGGTGAGCTCCCCAACACAAAGCCTGTACAGTGGGGCCAGAATGCTGTGATGAGGCCTTCATGTTTTATTGGAGAAGAGCAGGCCCATTGTCCCAAAAGCCACCTCAATCCACACTCCTCCTCCTATGCCTCACTGGCCCCGTCCCATCGCATCAGCGTCATAGAGCTCCACAGCACTTAGCTTGTTTTCCCTGTGTCCTCTGTGCCTCACTGCATATCCAACATTTACTCCAGCGCTCCTTCTTTCAGCTCAGAAGAGACGTTCAAGTCTGATTGAGGAAATATATTCCTTTTGGAAAGGCTTTATCCCTTTAGATGTACATAAGTGGTGACATTATTGAGAGTTTTTTTTTTAGTTTTTGATTCATGTTGTGAGTGATGATCCTCAGTGATGCATCCACATTAATAGGCCGCATATAATTTTTGGCTTCTTTTTTTCCCATCAAGTCAGCAGGATTGCACTGATGTAAAGGCTGATTTTTGATTTTTGCCCCAATTTACAGTCTGGGTGAGTCGCTATAGTTGCCAAAAGTCTGCAGAATTGACAGAAAATTGCATAGTTTGTGATGGGCCCAAACACAGATTTTTTCAGCTTCAGAATATGATTCCATCCAGTCGGAGGAGATCAAACATGTTTGATATTTTAAGACAATTGTAGAAATCATTGTTTTAATTTGTAATGCACCTCTAAGTAACGAGGCAAGCATTTCTCCATGAGTTTGTTGTATTCGGAATGATTTTAAAGTCTGGTGGTGTGTGATCCTTAGTTGTTCAGTTTTCTTTCTAACCACTTACAGAGTCGACAAGTGTATGATGCCTAGTATTTTAAAATCTGTTACGATTTTAAAAGTTGTGTAGTGTATTTCAGCCGGGGATTTCTCCATCAGACTGAAATACTCTGGTTTTAACTCCTTCACTAAATAGGCAGCACACACGGACATTGGTCAACATGTCTCCTCATTGTAACATCAGCTTGATGCCCAACTGGGATTCAAACTGCTCTCAGTCTCAAGAAACCTTCCTACTCGGCCATTTTAGACACCAAACACCTAAAACACAAAGTCACCACAGTTCATTGCCTCATGGTCAGTGACAGGTTTGCCACTGTAAAAACAAACCATTGGTGTAGAATCTCTGGAATAATTGTTGATGCAGAGCTGGATAAAAAACAAACACAAACAAAATAATGGTAAGTGCTGCTTGCATCGATACAGTCTATTTCCTGTTTAATTCTTGATGGCCTCTTTTGCTTCTTGAAGCAATGAGACCTTGTGACCAAAGGATATTAGTATGCCCTTTAGCTTTCTCTTGCATCTGTATTCTCTTGGACTGCCAAGTCAGAGTTGACAAAAGCTCTTGTGTTAATCTGTCATTTCCTCTATCTGTTACCATCTGTCTTTTCTTATATTAAAGCAAACAACTATGAAGACACCCGCAAATGATAACTAATGTTTTTGTTGAGGTTTTTTTTCTTTTGCTCACATATTAGTTAAAGTTTTACTATATCTTCTTGATTAAAGAGCTATTTACTTTATGTCCTCCCTCATATTTTCACAAGTGATCCCATGTTTCCTGTTTAAATTTGGAAAATGCACATGAAATGTTATGCTGTTAAAACAAAGGGCAACACATTCCCAGAGAGACAAATTGAGATCGGATAGCACGGAACTCTGGCGTTTTGACGCTGTCTAACATAAACATTCCATGCATTTAGAAAATACAATCCCAGCCAAACTTTTTGTTAAAGGAACATCTCATGAAGACTATGTATAATGTAAAAAACAAGAAATCAAATAGTAAATACTCTGGAAACTGGATGGGAACATCAAAATTTGGCCCTGTTCCTTGAGCCTAGACTGGCTGCCAAACAGGACAAATTACAAAAAGCTCCCATTGAGGCTCTTCAGTGCTCCATCTCAAATAATTGGGCTTAGCTCATACTGAGAGAAGCAAACATGAGCTACTGTGTATTCAGACAAATGACAATTTGAACTGCGGCTGTCCAATGTGAAAAGACAGGATGACTATATTTAATAATACTTATAAAAAGATTATAGTTATTAAAATTATTATTCAAATTATACAGTAAACTAAGGACAATTTGAGCCTACAAGACAAAATGCACAAGAATAAAAACTCTGACCACTTCTCCATAAGGGTTTTGGAAGTGTGCTATGCTGAGCCTCAACAAAATTTGGGTTATTTTAATTGATAAAATATGTAAACATATTTTATATGTCATATGTACAACATCATTGTATAGACCTTAGTCAGGGAAGATGCCATATGATTTTTACGGGAATGAAAACGAGGCTGTGAGGGACAAGCTTAAAGTCTTTTCAATGGTACTCACTATATAAAACTCACAACTCTCAAATCAGTTTTATGTAGTTTTTGTCTGCTGAAAGTTTTTTTTTTTTTTTTTAGAAGACATTTCATCAGCCTAACAGCATGTTGTTAAACTACTACTACAGTCCATTAAAAATGCTGTACTTCTGTCCTCACAGCCTTGCATAAAGTTCAATATGGTGCTACCATAAAGTCTATGTGCACAGTCTAAGAGTGCGCAAATTAAAGTATAAAGTCTTAAAGTCTGAGTGCACAAATTAAAGTTTTTGTAGCAACAAAGTATTAAAACTTGATTTTAGGGGACGGTCATCATCGGCAAGGCTTTTTTAAGACTTACCATCAAACACAATCAGCTTTTGAGACCCACTTTTCTGGTGGTGCAAGCAGAACTTCATATAGTCATTTTAAACCTCTCACACAGCACAGACTGCAAAGTAGAACTACAGAAACACAGAAAAACCAGTCAAGAGGAACTGATCTCATCAAATATTAAACAGAAGTCGGGGAGTGATTCAGTGATGCATGGGACTGTTAAGGGCTGGATAAGGGGCGTGCATGATGGAGCTAAAGTGGGCCAATATGCATATGTTAAGATTTACCTTCTCAATATGAGATATGAGAGCAATACTAAAGGTTTTTAAAAATAAAATGGTCACAAATGTTTTGGTATTGACTCATCATTTGGTATTCCAGAAATGTGAACATGTTCTGAAGACTTACTTTTATAGATTAATATTGCACATGCAATAAAATGACACCACATATTCTTTTGAAACTGTTCTAATATCTTCTCAACATCAGTCTATCTCAGTTTAATCAGTGTTTTTGTAGACAGTGAGGACAATCATATGGAATCGCTAGAAGTCAGACTTAAATACAGCAAGGGAATGGGCACTACGCAGCTGTCCATCACATGTACTAAAGTCTGTCTCAGCCACTAAGAAAGATGAATATTTCATAATGACCCTCCCTCCTGTATGGGCCTGTCAGCTCCTGTTCTTTCCACAACTGCACAACACACTCTCTCTGGACTTAAGAGGACGGTACAGTTTGCATTATTCAGACGCTCCATGCTGTGCACTTTCTGTCGCTTTAAAAAACGGGGCCATATGGGATGATAAATAAAGCAGCCTAAATGTAACCATACATGTACGAGATCAGAAATGTGCATCTTGCTCTATTGCCTGTACAGCTTAGAAACTTTGCGCTTGTACAAGACTCAGTGTTGACTCAGCCACCCTTACGAAAAAGAAGTTTATTCAGGTGTGCTATTAGTGTACTTCTTTTAAACTAAAAATAGGAAAGTATACTTTTAGTCTACTTTTTATGTACTTCTCAGAAATGGGCTTTATGTACTTCTCAGAAATATACTTAAAATGACATTTAAGTATACTTGACTTATAGGCTACTTAGAAAAAGTCTAAATATATTTTAGCTATAATTGTGCTCCTAGAATCCGTGTTTTCATTGTTATACTGTAGGGGGCGCTAGTACACATCTTCTGTACAGAATTTCCAAAAAACTCAAGTGAAGAAGAAACCGAAACAACAGATGCTTCCACATGTAATCTAACACGATCATCAGACATAAAACAGTATCAAAACTATGTAACATTATGGAATAAAATGTCGACCAATGAAGAGGTAATAATAACTGTCAAGCTTTGGGGTTATATAATTGGGGGGGGGGCATAGGGATTTCGCCTAGGGCGTCAAATTGGCTAGAAACGACCCTGCCTATAAGTTCACTTTTAGTATAGTTGCAGTACAAACTAAACATTTTGATGTAAACTAGTTGTGTACTCAAAGTTTACTACTGTTATACTTAAAGTATACTTAAAAGTATACTTTTATATACTAGAAAGTGGGCCAATTTAGTCCCCAGGAGTATTGAAATAGTACACTTACAAGTATACTACTAGTACACTGATATTTGTATACTTACTACATAAAGTATACTTAAAAATATACTTGAACTTTACTTAAGTATACTTGCTAAAATAAACTTGAAGTATACTACTTTTTGGTAAGGGCACAGAGAGGAAAACTGCAAGTGGTAAAAAATTTTCAAACACAACCTCACTCACCCTTTGTTGTTTACATAATATGGGACAAAGTTATGCCCAGAGAAGTGGACACAGTGTGTGTGGAGTGGTATTATTAAGAATGAGGAACAAAAGGCCTATTGACATCAAATGGTTGACAGGCCGCCAGGAGGACATGCTGCTTGCTCAGGTCAAGCAGTATTAATCATAATAATATTAATAATAATAATAAAATTCAGCTAATATAAATGTCACTGAGAGTAAATGGAAACAAAATAGTTATTCTGTAATATTTGTATTAATTTGAATCATCCTAATCATCCTAACATTTGTTTTTCCACTAGATATGGTAAAATATTTACTTCATTATGAAGAACATATTGTGGAATCATAGTTAATTTTAGTGTCAGCTCAGACTATTATAGTTTTAATTAGTTTAAATGTTTATACATTTTAGATTTGTTAATGTCTTAGTAATTTTGTTGTGGGTTTTTTATTTTTTTCATTTTTATTAGTTAAGCTAATTGAAAATGAGAAGTGATTATTTGATTACTATAGGCGACAAAAATAAGTTAAATTTTTTGTAGTTGATGTTTGATTTGTTATAGTAATAAAAATGTATTATTATTATTATTATTTTGTCTATATACGTTTAGTTTAAGATAATAACCTTTATTGGAATTTCTTTAGATTTTATTTTATTTTAATATTTTTTTTTTCACATAAGGTCTTGATATTGTTGAAAACTACTGTCAGAATTACAGTAATATTTTCGTAAAATGTAATAATATATATTTTTAAAAAATAGCTTTCAGATTATGATTTCTCCAATGGCACATCTGAGTTTACATTTACATCACAAAGAAACCCTGATTTTTCTAACTTGTAAATAAAACAAAGTATATTACAGTATGTTATACTATTTTTATACTGTTTCTACTTAAACATATCATGTTTATTTCAATATTATCCTTGCCATTTCTTTATAAATATTTGTGAAATTTACTCACAATTTCTGAGTGAAAATTGTTTACTAGCTTTTTTCAACTAAATCTTACACTTTTTTTTCAGTGCATGCTTATGCAATAAAATCAAAAGGACAGAGCTTTTGACACGGGCACGCTAAATTCAGGCTCATCCAAAGTTTTGTTTAACTTGTCCTTTTCAAACAAGTCTAATGTATAGACATATACCCTCAATCGTGTCCCATCTCCTCTTCCTTCAGCGGGCAGTATTTGGCAGTGTTTAGAGGGTGGTGGGGGTAGGCGATGTCATCCGTCGGCTGATGTATACCACCTGCCTTGGCCTCAGCCTGACCCTCTGCCGCCCCCACAGCAGAGGCATTCCACAACCTTCCAGAGTCATGTTTGTACTGAGGAAGATTAGACAACCCTCCCCTTAGACTGAGCTGCGCAAATGACCAGCCTCCGCTTCATGCCTCTCTATCTAATGAGGCAAAGTGAGGGAGGCCAGTCTGCGCTGCCAAGAGCCTCTTTCTCACGCCACACTAGCAGCAGGATCATGTCTTTGAGTCATTTGTGAGGTCATATCATTTTGAAATATTAGACAGGGTTGTGTTCTTATACTGATATATGTAATATAATCACCAAATGATTTGATTAATGTGTCTTATTTAAGAGAAACTAAACCTACTCAGCAAACCTCCAGTAAGCAAAGAAGACAAACACCCCTAACTGTTATTTTGCCTGACTTTACTGACAAAAAAGTACAGACAGCTGTGAAGCTAAGGTATATTTTAACCTCTGCCTTCACTCAGGACATTGTTTTAAACATTGCGTTATTTATATTTTCTTAAGGTAAATATATATTTTATATGTAGTTTTGAGGAGTTGTAGTTTTAGTAGAGATCAATAAAAGGGTTGTGTTAATAATATGTCACGTCTTATTCATTTCACAGTAATTTTGCAGATGAATGAAAACATTGGCCCATGTCAGAATAATCACTGATTTACAACATGAATTTCAACATGAAATGCAATTCAAACGTGAAACAACCTTAGAAAGTCAAAGCATATAATAGACCCAATTCTGTTAATACATACACAGTCACCAAAGCAGTATAAAAATATTGATTTTCATAATTTACTGACACTGCATGCAAAATTTATTTACTTGTTTTTGTAATCAAAATATATTGTCGTTTATGTGCAGTTTATATATAGTTGTATAATTAGTTTTTATAGTTAGTTATAGTTAGTTAGTTTATATTAGTTTTATAATTAGTTTTTATAGTTAGTTATAGTTATTTAGAGTTAGTTGTGTGTGTGTGTGTGTGTGTGTGTGTGTGTGTGTGTGTGTGTGTAGTTCTGTGTCGGTATAGTAATTTTAAATGCTGAAGTATTGCAAAAACATTAGTCAATATATGTTTTTTTTGTCTTTTTCCAAAAAAGGCAAAATACCTGGACTGACATTATTTGCACAAGAGAGAGAGAGCAGCGTTAAACAAGGAATCATGAGGTGACAGTACTGGAGGACAGGATTGAGATATTAGGATTATTGCTTCATCTAGCGGTGATGTTATGACATAACAAGTGACTGACTGACTGGCTTTCCGTCGCCCAATGAACCGTGAAGGGAACATTTTGGTCAAACTGCATTCATAAATTCTACTTATTCATTATAATTGCCTTTAATTGCAATCCTTCTGTCTTTAACACAAACTGACTCTCCAAAACACTTTCTGTTTTCTTTCTTATGTAATTTTGTTATTTGTAGATATATTTATGAAAGGACAAGGAGGGGAAAATCACAGTTCCCTCCTCCAATCAGTAAGTGAACTTGGGCACTGGAGCTAAAGGAGATGCAACCTCTTGAAATGATGATGAAGGTGCACTCGATCCACTGGAGAGGGCGCGCGCGAGGACGCAGCATCATAACGTCTATTTAAACCCGAGACTCGTCAGGGCAACTCATCCGAATCTATTGCGTAGAGAAGAAATGATCAACACCCAAGCAAGGTAAGTAATAGTCGCGTGTTTGTTTTCTGTGTCTTTCTTTTTTCCTTGGTTAGGTCAGTACCTACTCGAGCATTAGCTCAAAGACATTCCCTGCATGGTTTGGCGTTCATATGAAACCGTCAGTGCTGGATAAGACTCACTTATTGTCTCTTAATACCCGTTTTATTTTATTATTTTTATTTTTAATTTTGCATTAAAATGCAATATGTGCATTACGTCCAAATGAAAAGACATTGACATTCTGCAGATGAACTGCTACCTGTAAATAGGCTACAGGAAAAACTGTAATCTGGAATTCAGGTGAATAATACGCAATGATTCATATCTGATTTACAGTGTCTGCAAATCAAACAGCTATCATCCCTCGCTATTGCTGAGGAACTGGTTAAGACTCAGTGTGTTCCGTATTTAGAGTCGTGACAGTGTAAAGTACATCATGTTCTTACATTACATCATCAGTAGTTCATGCCCCGGACCGCACATTTGTCCTATCAGATCTTTTCTCTATCATTGTGGTGTCTGATCTTTACGTTTATTTTCTGTATTTTTATTTTTTTTATTTGTAATGCAGCAGTGCTCCTCCGGTGTCGAGCAGTTTGCACGATTAGACAAGCGCGCGTCCTCAAGAGGCACGTTACGCAATGCTTGAGCTCCCTGCGCGGCCAATAAATAAATATAAAAAATAAATATAATTAAAAGTTAATAGAGCCTATTTTATATACTGCAAATGCATATTACTCATGAGTCATGACGCAATTTTTTATCAATGCAAATTCATTTTAATGATCATTTAGACTAGGTGTGGGGGGTCAGGTTGTCTAGATTTTGAGGACCAAATGTAGCCTACCTGTCTAAAATCTAACATGCAATGTTTGTGTGAAGGTTAGGTTCAGGGGTAGGGGATAGTAAAATATCTTTAGGTTAGTACTGATAAATCTGTAAATGCATAATTAAACATGGATTGTAATTATGCACTTAAAGTACCTGTATAACACCATTCATTAAGACTGTTATTAAATCAAATATATGCCATATGCAGCCAAATGAGAGTTTGTGCCAGACTGGCCATGTCTTGTGTCTTGTTTGTTTAACATGAATTACTCAGACCATAAACTCAAAGTTCAAAGTTCTGTCTTGTGTCTGTGCAGAGCTGTACTTGTGGATTCAGCTTGTGTGCTCCGCTCGGTCAGGCAGCAAGCTCCAGGGCCTCAGTGGTGTTCCTGATGCTCCTCACCCACAGAGGATGAACACAGCTGGGCAAAGCACGAGCAGGGATCTGACTCAAGATGGGCTCCTTTATAAGGTGAGGCCATCACAACCTCACAATGGAGATGCTTATTTACTACAGCCACATATAAAATATCGTATCTAATGTAATGCTTCAGTGGTCCAAACTACTAGCAGCTACTTCTATCCAGGTTTATGAGATGAATGTGACTTTATTTAAGCATAGATGAATGTAAAGTAATTTGCTAATAGAATTTTTATGTCATCCTCTCATGCAGGATGGGAAGTTAACTGTGAAACAGCAGGTGACCTCACTGGACAGCGAATCATCTATTCTGCATTTTCAGTATCAGCTAAGTGAGCAGTTGTCATGGAGTATGCAGACTGTGCTCTCTGGCCGTAGCCTCTTTGTTGGTTTACCAAATGGAGAACTTCTCAAAGGCACCAAAGAAGGGTAAGCGATTAGTATGGACTGAACTATAAGACCTATTTTAATCATGACAACTCTTGGAAGATTTTAGCATGGTGATGGATATGACAATGTTAATGTATTTGGTCTTGGCGGAATAGATCTGCTACGCTGCTGCTGCTGTTGGTTATTGCTGTAGTTGTAGATTATTGCTGCTGCTGCAAGCAAGTACAGGAACTTGCTACTGCCAATGCATACGGCGAAACAGTGCCGTGAGTGTTTAAGACATACTGCTGCTGCACAAATAGCATATAAAATAACCCATAGCAGATCTATACAGGTGGAGCTGGGGAAGGTGGAGGGTTTCAGAGAAACTCTGAAAGCGCACTGCAGGAATCTCTAGTGAATGCTAGCCAGCCATATAAATGCAAGGCAGTGAGCTCATTGGCTGCATATGCAGCATCTCTGAATATCTAGAGTTTCATGACTAACCTATATATTTTAGCAAAAAGACACTGGGAATGGATCACTAAGCCCCACTACTGTCACATTAATAGAGGTTATACGTTTTTCAAAACCTTCTAATCCTGGCCTAAAAGGTCTTGCATAACTACTTTCTGCACTCTCACTGTATCCCAAAAGGGACAGATTCTTCACAGCCAAACAAATTTGATGATACAAGTGGAAATGTCAACAATTGTACCAAGACAGTTCACTCTAATTACTAAGATTGCAAGAAAGTGCAATGCACAATATGGCGTAATAAGTTCCGCTTTCTAAATAAAATCACCAATTGCATCACTGCAGGACCATTAGAAGCTCCAGTTCCCATAGAAACAGTCAGTGTCCTGAGACGTGTGCTTATGCCTGGCTGGACCAACCTGAAATACACACTTAACAATATTTGTGCAAAAGAAACAACATTTTTTGGACAGTTTGTCAGGTTTTATTACTGATTTGAAATATGTTTTTAAAATGTGAGTTTGAGATAGGATCAAGATAGGAGTTAGTCTTGCATGTCCAAAATAGCCATGAGGCATTGCATGGTGTCAGATTGAATTTACTTTCCTTAAAGGAAATTAGTAAGTATGATTTCTTTATTCTCCTTAATCCTGAAGGCTCACTGCTGTTTTGGAGTTTGCAGAGGAGAAACTGAAGACCAATCATGTATTTGTGTGGTTCATGAAGAACAGGCCTGATAAATGTAAGTTCAGGATGAGTGGTTTTGATTTGCTGGGAATGGGTTGGGTTGGGTCTTACAGTTACAGTTACAAAGAACCACAATACATTACACCATTCCTAATTATCAACTGTGTTTTAAGACATTATTATGACAACATTACTCACATTTCACCAGAGGGGTTGACATAAATCTTCTAGCCTATAAAAGCTGATGCATTTTTGAGAAGTTGTGACTTCTTCTTGTCTCTTCCACAGTGCTCCTCACCAGAACATTCTGCTACCTTGGCTTTGAGCTTGTAAAACAAGATCATCTAATAGCATCCATTGCAGGAGATTTGCGTCTTATGGTCTACACTATACAACAAACTCACTCATCAGAAGAATGACTACGAGGCCTTTAAAACACACAGAATTCTTGTAGACTGTTGCTAAGTCCACTAAATACAAAAGCAGTAAACAGTAGTTATTGTTCAAAACTAACATTGTAGAGGGACATTCAGGGTAACTCAGTAACTGAAAAGAAATCCACTTGCATTATATGACTGACAGACTGCAACGGTTTGAGTTAAAAGTCTCAGTTTGTGTTCTACTGAAGAAACAAAGTCACCTACATCTTGTAGGTGCCCTGGGGGTAAGCAGATAAACATCAAATTTTCATTTTTGGGTGAACTATCCCTTTAACCTTCCTGATAATTTAAAGAGACACACCTTTTCACACTGAACATTTAAATGTGTTTAAGTATCAAAATAGCAATATAACTGGTTTGTTGTGTATGTAAATGGCTGACAATAACTCACATATCATGCCTGTGATATATGCATTGAAGAGTGATTCTTGTGTTCTCTGTGGATGAGTTTTATCTAACACTTTTTATGACAAAAAATGTATGTAATCGGAATTATAGCAACACCTGCATGCTGAAATGTGAACTTTTATTACACTCAATGAATCAGTAATTTACATGGTCTCTCAGTAAAACTACAAATAAAACCAAGTTTAATAAATTTAATTAAGCCCAATTTACTCTTCACAAATAGATAAATTGTTAATAAATTTCCACTCTAGCTACAATATCTGCAGTGTTTTGGTAATATAACAACAGGAACATTTATTCATATCACATTGTGGAAAGGTATGGGTATGGAGAAATTATTTCAAAGGCAGTAAATAGATAGTAACAGACAGAAAGACTTTCTTTCTTTCATTACACATTTTACACATTTACAATGCAAGACAGGGAGTATAGGCTATCAACTTTTATAAGGCACACTTATGTAGCAAATTAGCTCAAAAGGGAAATGTATATAAATAATTACAGTTAATTATTATTAATTACAATTATTTATATCAGCTGCCAGTAGTAACTGTAGCAGAATTAAATCGCCATCAACCAATCTGTTCGTCCAACGAACATTCAGTGTAAATTCATATAAACTCTAGGAAAGGATCTTTCCGTGGCCACAGAAAATACTTTCATACAGTATTAATGCATTAGAGCATGTAGTAAGGTAAGTAAATTTGTGCACAAGAGTTTTATTAACTGAACACTAACACAAACTAGTCTAACAAACAAACAAACAATCACTCATGCATGGGAAAGGGCAAATGAGACTTGATGGGAGTTTCTTCCCAGTGGAAAGTGAAAAAGAGCTAAGAGAGACATCAGCTGAGATCCTAGGATCTTTGGTGAATGGAAAGTCAAGGCCGAGGCCTGGCGCAGACTTAAGGTACAGAAGACTTCTAGCTCACATCCTCATCTTCTCCGTATCTAGCAGAACCGCAGACTGACCGAGGTGGGTCACTGATGTGAGAGCTTTATCTCCTATTGAGCTCCTATTGAGCTCACACCTCCGGGGGATCAAAGAGCCAATGGTGTCTTGAACTTTTGGAGAGAAAGTTTACGACTCTTTGTCTCCAAGCATGGTATTTCACATATGTAATTCGATTGGGTGTTGATGCACAAACTAGTAAAGATTCTTAGAACATTAATATGTTGCATAGGTATCAACATGTAATATGCACTCTCAATTAGATCATCCGAAGACGAATTCAAAGAGACCAAACATGATACAGGTGAGGTTATATTAACTAGTGATCTATCATAACATGCATAAAACAGTATACAATACAAAAGACAATATACAAGAACAGTAATGGTATACACAATGACCTGAGGATATGTGTGTTCATTCATAGAAAGGTTTTCCTATGAATTAATTAGAGAAGAGTCCATTTTGCTGTGCATTGTGTGTCTTTCCTATGGAAAATGTAGTGAGAGGGAGAACTCTCAACATGCCATTAGGTCGTAAAGTTTATCTGGTCTAGCAAAGGTATCATGGTTGCCATGGTAACCAGGGGCCTGGACCTCGTTCACAGACATCTTGGCACCCAGTATGTTTATTGGGTGAGGGGTCTGTGAATGTTTGTTCATCTAATGAATAATTGATTTGTTCAATTTAATGAAAAATTGTGTGTCTGATTGGTCCAAATGCTACACTTACTGCAAAAAACAAACAACAACAATAAAAGAAGCAAGAGTTGAAATCTTTTGACAAAGGAGCATACGTTTTCTTTCTACTTCATTTTGTAAGTATTTGAAACTGCACAAAATCGTATCAGTTTTTTTTATCTAAAAAAAAATGTCACAAAACCATGTAGAAATAAACAAACTGAATGTCAAATGCATACATATCAAGGTCATTTGTAGCAACAATGGTTTTATGGAAGGTAGACATGAGTTGCAACAGATTCTCACCTATATGCCCACATTCAGTTAGCTGGCATGCTTTTATAAAAATGAAATGAAATAAAAAATTAAATTAAATTAGTGTAAGTGTGAATTTTGACACCTACGGTATTTCTAACATCCCGTTCGATGAACTTTAACCTTTAATAGAAAGTCGGACCAGAGAGCTGTGATTTAGTGTAATGATTAAAGGGGTCAACTTTAAACCGCATAAACACATTTCATTACAGCAAATACACAAAATAATGTTCTTTTTAGCAGCATCATATGACCCCTTTAATGACATTTTTTCCCATTTTTTGCAGGAGCTGAAAAGACTCTTTTTGCAGATGATGGGGCACTGTGGAAGAGAGGGAGGAATGTTTTGTATGTGGTTAAAAGTATGCAGAGTGCAATTAATGAAGTGGAGAAATGGACAGATGAGTGGGGATTCTGATTATCAGTGTCAAAAACACAGGTTATCTGCTTCTCAAAAAGAGACAATGTAACTGAAAATTACAGCTATATGGCAAACCTTTAGAACAGGTGAATGTGTTAAGGTATGGGGTTTGGCTGGATACTAAACTGACATTTGGAATTCATATGCAAAAAATGGTTGATAAATGCAAAAAAGTTTTAAATATTTTAAGATGTTTAGCTGGGGTGGATTGGGGGGCCAGACATCATTCACTGAAGAGAACTTATTGTGCAATAATTAAGTCAACCATAGATTATGGATGTATAGCATATGGGTCTGCGTCCAAAACATTGCTGCATAAAGTAGAAATGATTCAGTCACAGGCATTACGAATATGTTGTGGTGCTATCAGGTCTTCTCGTATTCCTGCCTTACAGAAATGAATGAAATGCCTCTTGATATCAGAAAAATAAAACTAATTTTGAATTACTGGATATCAGTAAAGGGACATAATGAAACTCATCCAATTAAAAAAAGTGTTGTTAAAATGTTGGGAACATGAATCTGCCAAGCTTAATAGTTTTGGATGGATTGCAGAAGAGGACGCTCTATCGAGAGGGATCATAAATGTAGAATTGAGCCCGACAGTAGTAAGGTCACCCATGTCACCGTGGCTCTTCTCTTTACCATTAGTAGATCTTCATTTGCAAAAAAATGATTAATGATAAAAATAGAGTGATAACTAAGTATCTTGAGCAGACTTATAGTTCAATGATTACAGTTTTCACTGATGGATCTAAAGATCCGGAAACAGGTCGAGCTTCAGCAGCAGCTGTATATATCCCACATTATCAAGTTAAAATTGGTAAAAGGGTATCTGACCAAGTAGGAGTTTACACAACAGAGATGGCAGCAATATTGTTAGCTACCAGGTGGATGGAGGATTCTCGACCAATGAATGTGGTGATATGCTCTGATTCTTTCTAAGCATTATCAAGTCTAATTAGTGGGAGATCCTCAAGACAAGATATTCTATATGAAATTATTTTAAGTATGTACAGGGTAAATATATTGGGAAGAAATATGTTTCCTGTGGGTTCCAGCACATGTGGGAGATGGAAATGAGGAAGTGGATCATGTAGCAAAGGAGGCGCTGAAATGATCTTAAATAGAACTGAATATTCCACTTTGTAAAGAAGAAGTTAAGGCTATAATTAGAACAGCTATAAAAGGCAAATGGCAAGTACCATGGAATGAGGAGGAAAGAGGAAGACATCTTTATCAGATTCAAAATAAAGTTGGTGGTGAAAGAGGAAGTCGAGGCAGTAGAAGAGAAGACACAATCATTACCAGACTTCGCCTTGGGCATACAGCTCTTAATTATTCCCTGTATAGAATGAACAAACATGAGTCTGGGAATTGCAGTCTATGTGGATTAGCAGAAACTGAAGAGCAAGTAATATATTGCTCTGCTTATCAAAATGAAAGGATAATTCTGGTGGAAGAGTTAAAAGAAATGGGGATAGGAAAATATTACACTTAAAAAACGGCGGAATAATGAAGTTATAGAGTAAATAAAGCATTAATTAAATTTTGAAGAAAGGTGCATCTGTTTAAGAGGATTTAGAAGGCAATTTATTATTATTGGTCCCTTTCCTTCAATTTTTTTTATAGTCTTTCTTCCCGTTCCATCAATGATCCACACTCCAGCTCAGTAGGTGGCGGGAATGCACCTTTTTGTTTGTTTGCCAACCGCCGTAAACAGCCAGAAGAAGACGGAGAACTCGCCACCGATCACTACCATGTTCACTACCCAGTGAGCGGCTGTAACTAGTGCTGCTGTCCTGTCCTGAACATACACACCAATGTCAACCTAAATATGGCATTACAGTTGTCATAACCACTGAATCATCTCTGCTGCACGGTAAGACCTTCACTGCTGTTGCTCAAGTGTAACCGAGCTGAGATCACAGATGATAAAGCTGTCCATTCAGCCGCATGAGAGCTGTGCTAACTAGCCACTACAGTACAGATCATGCTATCAGACTATCACTTTGTGCATTTACACAGCAGCTGAACCCTGAATCGTCGACCCTGGCAATGTTTATTTGAGCATGATTTGAGACCGCAGTATTATGTTACAGAGATAGTGTGAGCACCAGCACCAGCAAGCAGCGTGACTTTATAATGAACCGGTGCACTTACTAGATGATTTAGGAGCTAATAGTGTGACTACTACAGTTTACTGTATCAAAAACAACAAGTCTTAAAGGAATAGCTAGTTCCCCAAAATGAAAGTGAAAATTCTGTCATTATTTACTCAAATGTCAATCCACTTTTTTTCTTCTCTGGAACATAAAAGAAGATATTTAAGAAATGTCATAGTGGTTTTTGGCCATACAATGAAAGTCAATGGGCACCAAAACTGGTTACCAACATTCTTCAAAATACCATCTTTTGAGTTCAGCAGAAGAAAGAAAATCATACTATGACATCAGGATAAGTAGGCGTAATGATGACAGAAATTTCAAGAAGTTATCTTCATTTGTAGTAGTGCAACCTCAATTCCTAATCACATTCTCGATTTATTATTAATCAAAGGGATAATTCACTCATCTCGTTCAATCATCACTTATCAAATTCAATCATCGTTTACTCGCCTTCATGTTGTTCCAAACCTGTATGACTTGCTTTTTTTTTAGTGGAACACAAAAGATGCTGCCTATCATCTATTTATGTGTTCCACGAAAGCAAGAAAGTTCAACAGGTTCAGTTTCAACATGAGGGTGAGTAAATGATGACTGAATGTTTATTTTGGGTCAGCCATCCCATTTACATATGTATTCATCCCCTGGTATTTACCAGGTGACCTGGGACTCATGCCGGGCATCACAGGCAGGAAACATGCAGCAGAAGCACAACATTCAGATCATAGAATGGGAGGACTTGGACAAACGCAAGTTCTACTCCTTTGGAGTCTTCATGACCATGGCCATCCGCGCCACAGTCTACCCGGCCACACTGATCCGCACCAGGCTGCAGGTTCAGAATGGGAGGTCTCTCTACACTGGGACCTACGATGCCTTCCGAAAGATTCTGAGAGCTGAGGGTCTGAGAGGACTTTACAGGGGCTTCATGGTGACCACGCTCACACTCATATCAGTGCAGGCGTACATAACCACTTACGAGCTGGTAAGGAAATATGTCTCCAACTATTCTAAAGACAATACACTGAAATCATTGGTGGCGGGAGGCTCGGCGTCACTGGTGGCCCAGAGCATTACTGTTCCCATAGACGTCATATCGCAGCAGCTCATGATGCAGGGCCAAGGGGAGCATCTGACCCGCTTTAAAGTCAAACCCAAAATGGGAGCAACACGCTCTGTATTTTTCAGTCAGACTAGAGACATTATTGGGCAGATATTTGCTGCGGATGGCATTCGTGGCTTCAATCGAGGATATGTGGCGTCTCTCCTCACATACATCCCCAACAGTGCCGTTTGGTGGCCATTTTACCACTTCTATGCAGGTAAGAGATCCCTAGCATCACTTTTTTGATAAATATAAAAACAAAAATCAATAATGCATTAAATTGATCAAAAGTGACAGTAAAGAATTTTACACTGTTACAAATTTTCTGTTTCAAATACATTCCGTCATGGTTTCAACAAAAAAATTAAGCATCGCAATGGTTTTCCACATTGAAAATAATAAATAATCTTTCTTGAGCACAAAATCAGCATATTAGAATGATTTCTAAAGGATCGTGTGTCACTGATTATTTAACTGGTAAGTGGTTGCTGAAAATTCAGCTTCACAATCACAGGAATAAATTACATATTTAAAACGGTAATATAGAAAACAGATATTTTATATTAGAATAATATATCACAATATTACTGTTTTTACTGTAGTTTTGATCAAATAAATGCAGCCTTGGTGATCATAAAATACTTTTCTTATTTTTATTTTTTAAACCAACAAACTTTTGAAAGGTAGTGTAACATTTCAAAGCATTTGCTCAGTTTAGTGGCAGATTGTGTATGTATTAAAGTGGCAATGCCAGTTTTATGTACTTTGAATCTTTGTTTTGATCGATAAAATACTGTTCAGAGTCACATGGACAGAAGTCGTCTTAGTTGGCAATCTGTCAGTCTCATTAGAGACTGATATAATGTCAGCTGAATCTGAAGCAGTTGAAATTTTATTGGCTCCACAGAACAGTTGTCTAAGATGGCTCCCAGTAACTGCCCTCATCTAGTGCTGCAGGCAGTGGCTGGACCTCTGGCAGCTGCCACTGCCTCCACTGTCACCAACCCCATGGATGTCATCAGGGCCCGGGTTCAGGTGATTTCCATTAAACACAGTAAAAAATCAGACAACCGATATGTATAGCTGGCATGAGTGTGTTTACATGTACAACAAAACACAGATGACTATCAAAAACCGCCTTATGTAAAATGAGGTTAACAAATTCAAATGCAACCAATGCAAACCAGCAACACAACATAACTGATTTGACGTATATGTGTAATTCTTTACACTTGTATATTTTAATTTTTCTGATGTGTGCTTTCCCCAATTCTCTCGTTTTTGACGTAAATTTTTCTTAAACCCCAGAAATCCCAATAACCAAATATCTGACTGTTTTTTTTTGGGCAGGTGGAGGGCAGGACATCAGTCATTGAGACCTTTAACCAGCTGATCAGAGAGGAAGGATTCTGGGGGATGACCAAAGGCCTCTCTGCTCGCATCATATCCTCAGCGCCCACAGCAATAGTCATGGTGGTTGGTTATGAAACTCTCAAAAAGCTCAGTTTGCGTCCAGAGCTGGTTGACTCCCGACACTGGTAAAAAAAAAAAAAAAAAAACATTACATATTCATTCACAGGCTATATGGTTGAAATAATATTTTAGTTCAAAACTTTAAAGTGCCATTGTTTAAAAAAATGCTTTATTAACTGACGTTTCATAGACCTTCAGTTGTTGTGCTTTCACAAATTCCATGCCATTTGTAATTTCACAGTATTTTCACCTCCTAAATTACTACCCTTGTAAAGTCACAATTCTATAATGGTAAAATGCATTCAGGACGATGGCATTTTTTGTATTACATTAAACATTTTTTAGAATAATTGTACATAAATGGGTTAAGCAAAACAAATGTGATTATTTCTGAGAACTTTTTAACTGCAGGCAGATATAGGCC
>NW_015544194.1:848132-848468 GCF_001515605.1 Sinocyclocheilus anshuiensis | reverse complement strand
CATATGAATGCCTGCATGACATGTATAATTCAGTTTAGACAGTTTGCAAGAATGTTTAGCGTCCCTTTAAGAAAATGATCGCTGCGAGACGCTGGTGGAGTTGTGCGAGTTGTGAGTGAGGGCGCGGCCCTCTGGCGTGTGGCCAGCTATTATAAGCATTTTTTGACTTGTCTTTTCCTCTTAATTTAACACTGTAGAAAGTTAATAAAGTAGGAAGTTGCAGTTTAGAGTCAGCAATATATTTATATTATCTTATTTGCAAAAGATTGGAAAAAAATGTAGGTTTATTTTGATTTATTTTTAGTTTTTTGTTTGTTTTAGTATCAATATCTGCCA
>NW_015544194.1:847629-847878 GCF_001515605.1 Sinocyclocheilus anshuiensis | reverse complement strand
AAAGCTCATGGACAGGTTATTGCTGACAGAATAGCACATTCGGTAAGGGAAACGCAAAAATTATCATGATATTATCTGTCATAAACGTTATCAACGCTGTCAAAAAACAGTAGCATTTAACACTAGTAGGCCTACACACCAAGGGCGTGTCTACGTGGTGGCACCGGCCCCCCCTGAAATTCGGCTGGCCACCGCAGGTGCCCCCCCCAGATGTCTTGCGATAGGCTTGTTTTTAGTACATTTCTAACT
>NW_015544194.1:820516-847362 GCF_001515605.1 Sinocyclocheilus anshuiensis | reverse complement strand
GCCAGTGCTACACACAGATCTGTAGAACAAGTAGGTTACAGAATGAAATGAAATACGCAAAAACTAGCCATGAAGAAGTCTATGCCATGTCATTCAGTACAGTTAAATTTTCACAACTCATGCTATAAACTTTCATAACAGCACTGCGCGATCCATGTGCGCGAGGACGAAGCTCTCCACTCCCAAGCGGATTTCCTTCACTCACACAAAACTGAACGTGTGCCTTTAAATATTGTTCTTGTAATTATGTATTGTTGCAATAAACAACTGATAAAATTATCCACCCTTAAATATAGGCTAGTAAAGTATTAACACATTTTAAAAATAATCATCCCTCCAAAACATAGGAAGCATCTTTCACAAACATCTACATGTCTGTCTCCTTTAAAGTGTTTATAATGTATATAATGAGTTGTATTTGTAGGGGTTATTATAACACAATTCTTTAACCCCAACCCCCACCCGCCCCCCAGACCTCACTATATTCAAAGCCTGGGTACGGCCATGCGTGTCACTAGTTAAAATTGCTTTTTTCTCTGGATTTAAACATTCTTCGAAACATTTGGGATAATGGAAGTACACAAGTCAGCAAAATATATAACACTGTTCTAGTGGTTTTTGGATATTTTAATAAAAATGTTTTACATATTGTGCATTTAAGTTTATATGACTAGGTCTTTCATGTGTACCATGTTCACCCCTGAATGTGCTTTTCGTTGTTTTTGTGGGGTGTTGGGATGTTTTAAGTTGCCAAAGCTGAGCGGTCATGCTCTAAAAAGGACAACTTAGCATTATAATGTGCGTCAAAATATCCATACAACTTGTGCACAAAGTTCAACATTTTCTCATGTCATCCAACAGAAGTGCAAACTTCTGCAAATCTTCTTTAATTCTTTGGAGTATACAGTTTTGGACATCCTGCAACAGTTTTCAGAAGAAATGAGAGCAATGATGACGCAATATAAATTTTTGGGTAAAGTATACCTTTGAGAACTTCTTATGATGCAATTGTAGTGAACTGTGGAAATATAAACACGTTTTTAAACCATACCCCTTATATATGCTGTCTGTGAAGCAGTTGTGAGATATTGTATGGAAAATGTACCTGTAAATATTGCGTCGACAGTGTAACTGTAATGTATCCTGAAGGAAAGCTTTTGGCACTCGTAGATTCTGTGCTGTGTGATTCTACTTGTCACCACTAGGGAGCAGCCACTTATAAAAAGTCTAGTCTAGTTTTGCTCAGTCATAGATAAGCCAGATAAACTTATTCCAGTCATACTAATTATATATTTAGCAACTGCTGTTGTTCGGAAGCATTTTTACTTGCATTTTCACTTTAACTTCATCCCGGCTACTTTAGAAAAACAGGATAGACTGCGAATCAATAGTTTAGCTTTGAATAATTTCAACTTGTATATAGAGCAATCTGTTTTTATGTTTGTTAGCATCAACAAATTAATAGTTCATGGCAATGAAAAAATAAATAAATACACAAACAACTTAAACCAATAATTGAGAACTTACTCCACAAATAAGTACAAAATAACATATAAGAACTATAATATATATATTTATCATATATATATATATAATTTTAAATAAAATGCCACATATGGTGTGTTATGACTCACAACATCAACAGGTAATTGAAGTAAATTTCGTTTGGTGCACATTTGTAACTATTGATCTGTAAAAGCATGTAAAGTGCATAGTAAAAATGATACATTATATACTCATTTAGAGGGAAGGGCCCAGGTGGCCCTCAAAATGATTAAAATGATTTAAAGTAAGACAAAACAAATAAAAACAAGATATTTGTTATTTTTAATTTACCTCCTAAACAAATGCCATGAATAATCTGGAGGTATATGTAAGCCTCATTTTAATAGTGTGATTTCTAGATGTGGAGAAGTCAATTAATGTAATATAATCATACAATTATGTGGGCACTTTTATTATACATTTCTCTAGTTCTTTAACACTCTACTATGTTTGCCAAACAAAATGTTTAAAAAAATCAGTGCAGAAGTACAGCAACTGGAACAACCGTAAAAGTCATGTAATCTTAATGGGGGCTTGGAGTGAAAAAGGCTGAAACCACTACTTTTAAGGATACAGCTGACTGTTTGTCTTGATACCAAAAGAGTTCAGCTCCTCTTCATGCTTCGGAAATGTTTTTATTTTTGTATTTTTATTTTTTGATAATTTTTGCACTGATTTCTTAGGGAGACTTCAGTGTTTTTGCAGAAAACACAACATAATAGCTATAAATTTATATAGTAGCTATAAATTCAATGTCAAATGTCTTCAACACTGCAGCAGAAGATGAAACGTGACAAAAAGACTGTTTGAGAAGAGTATATTCATTAGTTACATTTCAGGGCAAGTGCGCTGCCCCCTACAGTGTGTTTGTCTTTAGGCAGTGGAGATTCTTTCTGCTCTGATTTAATGATTAGTGCCAGAGCAGTGCTTCTGTAAAGCCCGAGGTTAGAGATGAGACAAATGTTTCCCTGTAGCTACATTCATATGATGGTTAGTTGCGCTTCAAACAGAACTTTGGGGAGGGGAATGGAAGATATTACTCATTAAAACAGTACATTTCAAATCTCAAATTTGCAAGATATCATCATTCCTTTTCTGTCAGTAGGAAAGCTTTGAAATTTTGACGAATCTGTGAAGCATGATCTGATGTAACTTCCAAATCAGAAAAATAACCTATAGTATGGTTTAAACTTAAAAAGTTCAAAATTGATTTACTCAGTTGGGATGCTGGTGAAGTGGTTTCTGTTTCTATACCGGATGCCATAATATAACCGAGAAAAACCACAAAACAATCAAAATAAATATAAACTGGGACAGTTCACACAGCCCAAGATTTTAAGCAACATAATTAAATCATAACAGAACAATGGCCTGTTATCAGTGTGTTTGTGGCAATATTTTGTGATGGGGGTGTGATGTGCAGCTGTGATTAACTAGTGCTGTGATAGGGCCTCAGCCTTCAGGCCAGGAAAGTGCTGCCAATGATCCATGTCTCAGCCAGAACACAATGGCACAGACTTCATCACTGTGGCCTAAACCACTATCTTACACCCACAACGGCTATGGTCCACTGAAAAGAGCATCACTGACCTTTCCCATAAAACTCACATTTTATGAAAAATTAATTATTTGTTTTTCTTACATTTGTCTATAACATATTTTTTATTATTATTCAATTATATTTGTTTGTTACATGTTTTTTTATCATAATGTTATATTTATTTACATTTATTGAGAAAACAGCATAAAAAAAAAACTTATAATTTATAAATTGTTGGTTACACTTTACAATATGGCCCCATTAGTTAACATGAACTAACAATGAGCAGTATAATTTATCAATCTTTGTTAAAGGGATACTCCACCCCAAAATGAAAATGTTGTCATTAATCCAGAAAAGTATGAAAGACGTCGTCAGAATAGTCCATCTGCCGTCAGTGGTTCAACCGTAACGTTATGAAGCGACGAGAATACTTTTTGTACGCGAAGAAAACTAAAATAACGACTTTATTCAACAATTCGTCTCCTGTGTCTCTCCGCATCACTGTAGCACCATTTTGGAGAATATGTGCTGAACGCAAGCAGCGTACGCTATTCTGTGTCAGCCGCGCTGCACGGATGCGCTGTTTTCGTTCAAATCAAAGCGTAAATACACGTAGAAAACGTATCCTTGTGTCGCGGCTGACACAGAGGAGCGTACGCTGCTTGCATTCAGGGGATGTTCTCCAGGATGTTCTCCAAAATGGCGCTACGGTGATGCGGAGAGACACAGAGGAGACGAATTGTTGAATAAAGTCGTTATTTTTGTTTTCTTCGCATAGAAAAAGTATTCTCGTCGCTTCATAACGTTACATTTGAACCAGTGATGGCAGATGGACTCTTCTGATGATGTCTTTCATACTTTTCTGGACCTTGACAGTGTAATTTACTTGGCAGTCAATGGGACAGTCACAAGCCTCCCGGTTTTCATCCAAAATATCTTAAATTGTGTTCCGAAGACGAACGAAGCTTTTACGGGTTTGGAACGACATGGGGGTAAGTGATTAATGACAAAATTTTCATTTTGGGGTGGAGTATCCCTTTAATGTTAGTTAATAAAAAATACATTTCTTCATTGTTCATTCAAGTTAGTTAACAGTACAATAACTAATGTTATCAGATACAATATTTGTTTTTAAAAATGCATTGGTAAATGTTCAAATTACCAAAATGGGCTGCGTCCAAAATTGCATACTCTCTGATTAGGTACTTTTTTGAATAACTTATTATTTTGCGACTGTTAAAAAAGATTTGCTCTATATAGTATGAAAACATGTATGAATAGAATCTGGATGTACTACATTCGCCATGATGTCATTGTCATGTGATCTACCAGCTTCAGTTGCGTTGCTGTCATTGTGGCCTCATGGGATGGTAAAGTTTCCATTTGATGCGCACTTCAGAATCCCGCTGGAAGTAGTGCATCATCTGGGTATTTTTCACCTATACCGTTCTATGAATATTGTGGATTTGGAGAAGAATGCGATTTCGTATGCAGTCTAAGTTTAACAAATAGAGTAGAAGTATTGTTCCGTGCTCATCTATGTTTACAAGTGTAGTTACTTAACATATGAAACCTTGTTGTTACTACATTTTCTTAATCCTAATTAAAGAATGCTGCTGAGAGAAACGTTCAATGATAAGCAGATGGGAAGATGGGAAGCTTGCGAGCTGAGGTCTGATGACTCAATCGCTGATTAGTTTGAGGTCAATGCAGATAAATTATCAAGCAAAGATCAGATGGACTGGAGTTTGAAGCACTGCTCTTCATAATCAGACGCCCAGGGCATTGACGCATGCTGTCCCACTGGGAGTGACTTCCATTAGGTAAATTTCTGAGTGAAAAATGACTGAGCATAATAGATGCCCTAACGAGTCTAGGGGGTCTCTATATCTGTGACATCAGTGGACAGGGTGTTGTCACACTGGGCCGTCTCTTTTGCAGAGCTGGACGTTGATGGATGTTCTCCATTAGTGTATGTCGATTGGTGATTTGTGATTTAATCTGGTATGACCTCAAACCAGGTCCATCTGCGCTCTTAAAAGTAAAGGTTTCTCAGCAACGTCATAGAAGAATCTTTTCTGGTTCCCTGAAGAGTCTTGCAGTGAATGGTTCTTAAAATAATCATTTTTTTTTCCTAGTATGAAGAACGTTTTAAAAATCTAAAGAACATTTTGCACTAAAAAATCTTTTGTGGAATGGAACGGTTCCATGGACGTCATTCTTTTTGGAACCATAATGCCAATGAAGAACCTCTATTTTTAAAAGTGCAAGCCTGTTCGTAAAAGTGCAAGAGTGTTCGTAGAAAGACAAATAGAAAGATGCATATGTTGGTAATATATTACAAAAAGGTTTGATTTGTTAACATGAACTAACAATGAACAGCACTTATTAATATTAATCTCAACATTTAGTAATACATTTTTCAGATCAAAAGTTGTGTGTTGTGAACTGATATGAACAAAGGTTAATAATTGCCATAAGAATATATGGTAACACTTTAGAATAATGGTCCGTTGTTAACAAGTAACTATGCAGGAAGTAATAGGCAGTACTACATTAACACTTAACTTAATACTATTAACTAATAGAGAAGCGAGATTAACTAAGCAGTGAGTAGTAGCAAATTTAGGAAAAAGGTAATTTGTGTGAGGTACTAGTGATATTTTACCAGACACTGTAATCTGGAATATGCGGTTTTGTGCTTAACACAATATAAATGTAGTTGATGCCTTCATTAAGGACGTGAATTGTTTTTGTCAAGAGTACATCATTATTTATACTCAAGAAAAGTCCTCCCCAGCCTACTGTTTAATTGGTTATTCTTTATTAATTGGTCATAGTTCGCAAGTAGTTCTCAATGAGGATATATTTTTTTTTTAGTAATTATGAAATATCTAATAAGGAACTACCTTTGTCCTAAATTTGCTACTACTTACTGCTTAGTTAATCTTGCTTCTCTATTAGTTAATAGTATTAAGTTAAGTGTTAATGTAGTACTACCTATTACTTCCTGCATAGTTTCTTGTTAACAACGGACCATTATTCTAAAGTGTTACCGAATATATTACTCATTGTTAATTCATGTTAGTTAATGCATTACCATAATGTAAAATAATTGTAGTGTTACCCATACAAAAAAAAAAGGGTTACACTTTAAGGTGTCCTTGTTACAGTGTAATTACACAATAATGTACTGAGTAATAATGACTAACCAAATGTATTTACTATATGGGGTTTGATTTAGGGATTTAGACTTGTAATTATGGATAGTTTACAGTTATTACTATATAAGTGCATGTAACAAAGAAACTGTAAAACAAAATGTTACCCAAAAGTGTTTAAATGCAACATTCCATTTTCTAGTCTGTTGTTAATGCAATAACTATACGCAATACAATACAGTATGTTAATGCAACCTTTCTGCATGTTCTTGAGGAACAATGGTCCTCCACATCATGGTCTTGGCATAGCACAGTCTATTTCATGGACCACACATTGGCACATTTACCAGGGCCTTATAAAAACAAAGGAGAAAAAAGATACATTCACACACAGCAACATCTGAAGGCCCATACCAAATCAATTGATTGATGGGACAAACGGTGGCTGATGAGGGTGCGCAAGCGAGTGGATGGGTCCGTTCCTTCTCCTGGATACTTCCTGGAGAAATGACAAAGTGATCTCTGCCCTCTCTCTACATTAATTATCAACTGCTGTCTCAAAGGCACTTTGTCAAAGAGATAAATGAAACAACATCGGGACAGGAACAAATCAGACTGCCTAGGAGGGGAGGGAGGAGTTTAGCCTGGGGCCCCTCTTTCTCTCCTGGGGCTCCTGTCCTTCTCCTCTTGGGAGGCAGGATCCAGGATGAATGGGTCTTCATGGGAAATGTGTCGAGGGCTGTTTTCAAAATGTGCTGTGGGTTGTTTAAAAGACAAGAAAATTGACTCAAATTGATATAATTTATATCTAGAGTGCATACAGACTGAAAAACAAATGGTGTGGAATTTACTTTGAAACACTTTTCACTCAGAAATTGCTGCTAAATGTAACCAATAATTCCAAAGAAACGACAAGCAACACTGAATTAAAGATGAAAGTTTGAAGTAGACAAACTGAAAAAGTATTTTCTTATAAAATGCACTCCAATAATCATTCTCCCAATTTCATCAACCGGATGTATTTGTAAAAATAATTCATATTGAGTGTCATAGTGACAGCACTTATGAGTAGATTTAAAAAGTGCACAGGCGGAAAATGAAAACTATAATTTACATTCACTTTAATCCAAAAGTTGAAGAACTGGCAAAGCGATAAAAAAGACCATAGAAGAGTATGAACTGATTACTTAAAGTCTTTAGGAGCTTTATATGAGAATAAATGTGACAGCCCAGATAGTATTAAAGCAATGAATTCAAGGGTGTGAGATGAATAAGAAGCGTTAGAGAATGGGTGCTCCTGTAAGCCATTACATCCATCTGGGTGGGAGGGAGGGACCACTGACGTACGTCACAGATGCTTGCTATCAGCAGTGGTCCAGAAGGTGTAACACAATGACAGAAAGAAAGAGAGGGTGACACTCTAGAAGAGACAGGGTGAGAAAGAGAAGAAGAAACTGACAGCTTCTTAGATCTAAAAAGTGGTCGAAGATCTGTTTACTGGGTTTCTGAATTAAAAGGCGAGTTTTTGAAAGCCAGAGTGATAAAAAGGAACAGGTCAAGATGCCTAATTTTGCTGGAACCTGGAAGATGAAGAGCAGTGAAAATTTTGAAGAACTCCTCAAAGCGCTCGGTAAGTGATCCACTCACTTCATCCTTCACTACCTGTGTAGTATGTGATTACTATAGACTGTTTTATCCTGTTGTTTAGGCCCCGTCCAGAATCCTCTCTTCGTCTGCTGTTTAGTCTTCAATAGCATATTCATGGATTAACTAGTGTGAAGAGTAAATCACTATTATTTTCGGGCTGTTGGACTACGTCTTCAGTCTCTTTTGTTTCTTTGGCAGCATGAGTTGCCTGGATTCTTATTCAAATTCTCAAAGCTACAGAGACAGTGCAGAGATTTAGCAAGGGCACAAAAATGCACCAACAAAGTAGATTTGATTTTTTTTTAAATGAAATTAAATGTAATTGTTTCATACCAAGAATAATAATAAAAATGTTGTGCTGCCCAGAAATTATGATTTGATCAAACTGTCTGAACAATTATTATTATTTATTTTTTTTACATTAAAGTTCAAAAGTCTGGGGTAAGATTTTTGTTTTTGAAAAAAGTCTCTAAAGAAGGCTTCACTTATTTGATCAAAACTACAGTAAAAATGGTAATTTTGTGAAATATTCTAATATAAAATATTTTTTTTACTATTTTAATTTGTTTAGAAATATAATTTATATATTTAATGGCAAAGCTGAATTTTCAGCAGCCATTACTCCAATCTTCAGTGTCACATTCCTTCAGAAATCACGCTGATTTGAAACATTACTTATTATTATCAATGTTGAAAACAGCTATGCTGTTTAATATTTTTGTAGAAGCGGTGATGCATGATTTCAGTATTCTTTGATGAGAGTTCAAAGAACAGCACTTATTTCAAATATACAAGTATTTTTATACTGACTTTTAAATGGTAGTGAGCATTTTTTTCTGATATCAGAAAAAAAAGGTGAGTGAAACTGATGCCTACAATTCTCCAGAAAACTGCTAAGCATAAAGAGAGACATTTCTGTGAACTGAAATGTTTATGAAAGTGATCAGACAGTTAATCACCCTAATAGTTTACACTACAGTGCTTTGCCAAAAATGTGCAGTTAGCCCTTGTAGTTTCAGCATTGTCCATGTAGGCACTGCACAAGACCAAAAGCCGTGGCATTCCTTCCAGTCAACACCCTGTCATTGCAGCTCCTTATTTGCAACATTTGCTGATAACAATCTACTCTGTGGTCACTTGATAACTATTTATGCAGAAAATATGGCATACCGTGGCTGTATGAATGCTTAACTTGCCCCAGTTATGACTAGGAAAAATGAACGTCAGTCACATTAAAAACATGAAAACCACACAAGTGAAAGCAGGTCAGATATTCCCTTTGCCCCAGTATCTATTGAAAGCAGATTCAAATAAATTATGTAAGTATGCCATCTTGAGGGAATTAGAGCGAGATATACAAGTGGATAATTACAGCACAGTCAAGAGCAATGCATGCTTCGTGGAGTTATTCGATCATTTATTGTATATAATAATCTTTTCATTTGGAGACTTTTGTTTGCTCCATTCTGCCTCAGTGACATAAAACTGAAAACATTTACAGAAGCAAAGTGGCGAATTTGACAACTCGTGTGGCGTAATTAGATGTTTTGTGTAATGCAGGGGTGAACGCTATGCTGAGGAAGGTGGCCTGTGCTGCAGCCTCTAAACCCCACGTGGAGATCCGCCAGAACGGCGAACAGTTCTACATCAAAACCTCCACCACTGTGAGGACCACAGAAATTAACTTCCAGATAGGACAAGAGTTCAACGAGGAGACCGTAGATGGGCGCAAGTGCAAGGTAATACAGCTTGGAAGGTTTCTCTTTTTTTGATCAGTATCTTTATTCTTTACAAATGAGAATACAGAATACAGATCTCTCTCTCTCTCTCTCTCTCTCTCTCTATATATACATATATATATAGCCCATATTTACATCGGAACATTCTCTTGCCATTTACTGTTGCTGTCAGGAACTATTTATTATTTTATTTCAATAAATAAATCTTTGGTTTTAATATTTTTTATTGTGTGGTAACCGTTTTATAAAATCAATAAGGTACTCGAGGCCGTGCTGTATCGTGAATAAATCACAGCTGAAGGGGTTGCAGGCACTCTGCTTTGCGTCGTGCCTAACAACGCCCTTCAGCCGTGATTTATTCACGATATATATATTTATTTATTTATTTATTTTTTTTACAAAGAAATTAATATATTTATTCAGACAGGGCTCAATAAATTGATTAAAAGTTGCAGTCTGTTCATCCAAGAATCCTAAAAAAAAATGTATCATGGCTTCTACAAAATAAATAAATTAAATAAAATGACACTGAGGACTGGACAAATGGCTGCTGGAAATTCTGCTTTAACGTCAGAAGAATAAATTATTTTTTACAACATTAAAATAGAAAACAGTTATAAAATTTTTAGTACTAATATTTCACAATATTAGTCATTTTGCTGTATTTTATTTTTAAATGTCACAATGCTGAGCAAAAGAGACTTCTTTCAGAAACATTTTAAAAGTCTTACCTACCCTAATTTTTTTTAAAGTGTATGTATGTGTGTGTGTGTGTGTGTGTGTGTGTGTGTGTGTGTGTGTGTACCTTGTATTCCCTATACAGTACCAAATGTCCCCACAAGGATAGTGTTACCAGTAATTTCTGAGCTTGAGGGAACATTTTTGGTCCCCATGAGAAAAACAGCTTATAAATCATGCAAAATTATGTTTTTTTTTTTTTTGCAATTGTAAAAATGCAGAAAGTTTTGTGTGATGGGGTAGGTTTAGGGTAAGGGGATAAAAAATACTTTTTTTCAGTATAAAAATCATTGCATCTATGGAATGTTCCCATAAAACATGGAAACCGGTGTGTGTGTGTGTAGTGCAGGGGTGTGCAAAATTAATTAAATTACTTACAAGATGTTTTAAAATTGTGTCAACATGTTTTCTTAATTAAGTTGTATGATATATATATATATATATATATATATAAACTGAGTACAAAGCACAATACAGCACAATACGAAATGGAAGAATATCACTAAAGCTAAATAGACAGTTTGTGACTGTGCTAATCTCTTTTTCACCTCTAAGCCAGGTCACAGACAGTTTGGTAAATTAGATTATATGACACACAAGTGCATCAAAGCAACACTGCAGGCTTATCTAAACTAGATACAGTCGCCCTTATGTCTTCCACCTTTAATCTCCCGGATTTGAATGGATCTGAGGGGATTCCGGCTCAAACGGCTGCTCTCATCACATCCAGCACCGTGCAAGATAATGTGTGCATACTAAAGAACTGATGAGCACTGATATGACAGGATGTGTTTTCATTCTGAGCCTGTCAACCCATCAGAGGCTGCTGAAAGGGCAATGGACGGGCGACAGGCCGAACTGTCATGTGCTAGAAAGCCTTTTTAACAAGCTAACCTTTATGACTGCTGCCTTTTTACAAGCAAATAAAAGCAACCACAGGCCTAGCACAAAATAAACATCTGTTTTTGACATAAATGGACACCCAAGCATTTTTCATTTTACTGTTTAGTTATTTGGCAGGGGCAACATTAAATGAACATGAAATGAAACCTGTATATTTAGTTATTCAGTTAAATGCAGCACAAAAGATTAAGCAGAGAGGGTGATGAAATGGTAAAATATATAGCTATGACTCATTGGCATGACGTAGCAGGTCACCTGAGGTGGTCATCTGTCCTCAGTCCATTACTTATGATTTATTCTCTCAAATCAATGTCCTAAAAGCTTTTAACATTCAATGGACATCATAATTCAAGTGCAAATGGACAGAATAATTCCTCTGAGAAAAATATAAATGTTCTTCCAGTGTGCAGTGCATGTAGATACAGATGTTCATCTTCAAAAGGCTGTGTTGTGGAATTGTCATTTGCCTGTAATTGTCCACAGAGCCTGGTCACATGGGAGACAGAGAACAAGATGACCTGTAGGCAAACCCTTCTGGATGGTAACGGCCCTAAGACGTACTGGACACGAGAGCTGAGAGGGAACGAACTCATTCTGGTGAGGAGCTTTTCCATCACTTGATAGTTCCTTTTAAAACAATTCTGTGTCTGTCATTGTGTGTTTTGTGCTGAATGTCTCTGAGTGTGACATGTTTCAGTCTGCTTTGTGATTACTAACACCCATGAGAAACTGATCGCTTGGATTTGTTTGGAATTTTTACAAAAATGCAGGATTGGGTAAACATCTGACCTGCTCCGTTGTATAGGCCAGATGGACAACAGTAAACTGGCCTTATAACTGAGGAGGTTTTATTACTGGCTTTATTCACTGGCTTTGCTGCCCCTGAGGGACATCAAATGTCTTCCTCTCTCGTTCAAGTATCTGTTGTAAACTTTAAAACGGATTTGGGAAAGACTTGTGATGGTGAAACACTCACGCTGTGAAATGATTTGCACCATTCTTCACATGGGTCACTGAAAATATGTGCCATAAAAAGCAGCTCGTGAGCATTCAGTAAAGGTAACTGGTGCATAACAAGCGAATACAACCTACAGTAGCATCTAACCTTGTGTGACACTCATTTGTGGATCACACGCATCCTGATAAAGTTCATGCTATTTATAAGTAGCATGATGTGTATGCCATACTTAAAAGTTTATAGAGGCTCTGTATAAATACAGAGTTCTGGCATGAAACTCTAGATGGCGCAGATAGGTCTAACTCAATCTGATATAATGACATCATTATCACATGGCGCAGCTGATTGGTTCTCTCCTGTATCAGCAGCCAATGAGCTTGCTGCTCAACATTCAAATACCTGGCTTTTGTTTGCTGTAGCAGTTTGCAGCGCGCTTCAGAAACCCTCCACCTTCCCCAGCTCCACCTGTATAGATCTGCTACGAGGTGATTCATGTATGCTATGGGGGTTATTCATATGTGTATATGTGCAGCAGCAGTATTTCTTACATGCTCACAGCAGCATGTTGTGGATGTATTGGCAGTAGCAAGTCTCGGTACTTGCTCTGCCGCAGCGTAGCAGATCTATTCCGCCAAGACCAAATACATTAACATTGTCATGTACATTACCATGCCAATCCCTCCGAGCGTAGTCATGACAGAACACAAGTTAAAAGCAAGGACCAATTCTGAAATTGCTTACTCTGAAGTGTTCAGTAACCACTTGTGCAAAATTCACTTTTTCTTTTAAAGCATTGGAAGCACAAACACCATGTTTTTTTTTTTTTTTTACTATAAGAACTAAGTGTTATCTTGCATAAAATTAGCCTAGAATGAAAAGTCACTACAGTAGTTCAAAATTCTAAGTACTGACGGCATCCATCACGATCAAACATTCAACCTTGTTACTCACGTTTTTGACAAAACAAATATTAATCTTCCTTTTTTTGGGGAAATATATCTATATCAATGACAACAAACCAACATTTGGTTCCAAATTAGCAGTAGCTGCTATTGAGTGATAGCTATAGGCAAAATGTGCAGTTCTTTTACATATTTTTTTCCATGATTTTATGTTTTTCATGATTTATTTATTTGTTTATTCTTTTATGTTGCATTGTTTTATGTTGCCATTCATATAACATTTGTTGAAAAAGCTATTTACTAGGCCATTTCAGACCCCATGTGCTCTATTCATGGAAAGTTATTGCTAAATAAATGAGCTCAACAGGGAAATACGCTGAATCATTAACACAGTACAACTTGCATTCAGTGGTATTTTTGGTCCACATTAAAGCGTTCATGGACCTTGACACAGTTGGTGGCATTACAGCGTGCCGGACAAGACATGTTGAAGTCACATCTGTGTCTTATTAGGCACAGCAGAAAATGTGATGCATCACAGTGAACTGGTAATGCAGCTGGCTCACATCAAAACTCCTTCAGGCTCATGAGGAGGAGACTTCTGAATGCATGATGATGGTGATGCATGTCTTTCCATTCACAACCAGCTGTTTTGTCATGAGCTTAATAATCATGACCAACTGCAGCTAATAAAAAAAAATGCCTCGTTGCATATGAATAAAATGGCAACTGCTTTCTGTCTTTTTGTTTATTGAAATTAATGTATTATTCTCATGAACCACTTGAAACCATTTGTCTTGTGCTTTGCAGCACTTTTCGTTATAAATGGTTTACATAAAGTTTACTTAATTTTTACCTGTTTTTTCATTCTAGTGATTAATGTGTGTGGCTTTTTGTGAAAATGGCCACATTTCCATAAAGCTGGCATCAAGGAGCAAAGTTACTGGCAGTGACCCAGAAAACACTTTGCAAAGGGATCTAATTGATCATGTTACATGTAGGAATGCTGGCGGTGTGTAAGGGCCTGACACTCCTCTCTCTAATGTGTCCCACGGCACCGGCGAACACAGCAGATGGGCCATCCTAATACCATTTTTTAAAAGAGTGCGTGAGGTGGTCCTGCTCTGGAGCGCAGATGGTCTATGGTGTTGTCAGCTGCTCTAGTTCTGTTTGGATGTGATTTCCAAACGTTTCAGCATTGAGAAGTCAGAGGCACTTCCTCTCAATCCCATCAATGCATCAGTCAAAGCACTTCAGTGATCAACAATTCCAAGAAGCTACAAATTGTTTACATCAGAGCAAAATGTCTTCATTTTAGGAGTGTCACATATAATCGATCTATGACTGCATGGACAATCATGGTGAACAAAATGAACTGTGAATAACACTGAAAGAATGAATGAGTTAATGGTGTTGTCTCTTTATTTATTTTCACTGCTTAGACCTTTGGGGCCAATGATGTGGTGTGCACACGGATTTATGTATGGGAATAAGCACTGGATGGAGGGATATTCCAGCACTTGCAGCTTTGGAGGAATAACATTTTGTTTGGGATTAACTTGCACTGTTGTGTGTTAGTTGATACTTTCTTCTGTTCTGACTTTATCACCATTTATGTTTATTCAATTTAATCATTAGATTCATTTTTATAATGTTTTTAATGTACAGTGTTAGTCAGGCCTGGCTCAAGCTCTAAGATGATTTAAGGTGGGCCGCAGGACTCTCAGGGTGGGTTGGACAGTTGAGGAATTGAGCAGGCCTGGTGTTAGTTATATTCATGGTTATATCCGACAAACACTCTTAGAACACTTGTAATGGTTTACTGCAGCCATGTCTAATGATCTTTATTAACTTTTTTTGTAGTCATTGACTGTGCATGAAATAATAAAGACATATAATTGTTAATGATATGATTGTACATTTTGAAATCTCTTTAACCAGCATGTTTCACTGGAAGCCCCCCGTTGATCCTGTTCATACATTTATATATCCTTGAATCTTGTGTGTTATTACCTGGATGATCCACAAGTGTTTTTATATTTTGTGATAGTTGTTTACGAGTCCCTTGTTTGTCCTGGGGTGCGTTTCCCAAAAGCAACTATGGGCGCAAGTTCCGTCATTACCAATAGAGTTCAATGGAGCTTGCAAGCATAGTTAGCTAACGATCCTGCAGTGACACATTATTTAGTACTGCCCTTCAGAAGATACATAAAATGCATGTTTCCCAGAGGACAACACTACTGTTCAAATGTTTGAGGGTCGGTAATGCTTTTAAAGAAGTATCTTATGCTCACCAAGGCTGCATCTATTTGGTAAAAAAAAAATGTATATATAATTTATTCCTGTAGTGACAAACCCAAATTGTAAGCAGCCCTTATTACTCCAGTTTTCACGGTCACATGCAAAAGACAAATATCTGGCATGGCTAACGACTTGTAAAAGAATCAACAGGGGTCAAAAGAAAGTGTTGGCATTCTTCGCTTCATCTGTGAGGAAAAGCCGTCATCCGTCTCCATTTTATGCTCTATGAGTTATGAGCCTTTTTTAATGACCCATTTCTCCAGGGACTGCTTAACTATAATATGGGGCCAAATCCTAATTAAATAATGAGCCATATCGAACCAACACCTTTTTTTCTCCTGGTAAGTTAAATGTCACTGTAGACTTTTATTACTCTCTTTGGTGTTTAAACGCTCTTGCCTTTTTTGGGCAAAAAAACTAGAAAGAAATAGGTTCATAGAATAAAAAAAAAAATATATATATATATAAAAAAAAAAAAAAGACTGTTAAAAGAGTTAATTGCATTTCCTAATAAAAACTGTAGAAAATTAGTAAGAACTCCAGCATTGCAAATTAATAACTGCATGCCTCAATGTGATCATGAGAGTTTGGCTAATGTTTTAAGTTAACTCTATAGACACGTTTGAGTGTAAAACATTACACTGCGCCCTAGGAGAATGTCCAAACACTCCCTCTGCTGCCAGTGTGGAAAAACTACACAGTGGGTTTCAGTGCACATGAATTATGCATTCTCAATACTCGGAGTACATGAGTGTAATTCAGTGAGAAAACACGCATGCATTATTGATCCTTATAGTTACAGGGAGCTCGACACACAGCAGGGTAATCTACTACAATTCTGTTTTATTTCAATCTTTAAAACAATAATGAATAATATAAAAGGGCTGTACATGAGAACATAGAAACATGCTGTCATTGCCTTCTTTAAATATGCTTTACATATTTGTCAGTATAAACCAAAGCCTTAAAGCACATACAAATGTGCCCCAAGTTACATTTCCAGACGTCTCGGTACAAGAGGGCAAAATGGGACCAAACAGGATCGTTTCTAAGTTCTACTCAGAACACAGGCAGTGATATCACAAATTTGAATACAAGTTCAGATAAGGGCCAAATATAGCATCATGAAAACCCGTACTATTCAACATCTCAGGTTCTGGACAAACTTGAAGCTGTCGAAAACGAACATTTTCATGACTACATAACGAGAGGAGACAGAGTGACCAGACAAAACACTTGAAACAAGTACTCCATTTGGTAAGAAGTCATAAAGTGTTTTCTTAAACATCCCAGCATTAGCCTCCTCCACTAAGCTGATAAGGAAGCCTAAGAACTGAACTACGTAACAGTGAAGGTTGTCAGAATATAAACAGTCTGGCATATATACATCGTATCTACATTACAAGAGCTTTTGTGACTGTACTTATTCTGGTGTTCCTGATTGACACATTGTGGCTGGTATCTTAGATGTCTATTAATTAACGGTAATACCTTCATTAATGGTGCTGTAATTAACCTGTGAAAAGAGACCTTGATTACATTTCATGTATATTGCGAACAATACACTTGGGAAATTCACATCATCAGTCCTGGTTTAGCTGCATAGCCCCAAAC
The DNA here is from genome assembly GCF_001515605.1 of Sinocyclocheilus anshuiensis. Classification (NCBI taxonomy): domain Eukaryota; kingdom Metazoa; phylum Chordata; class Actinopteri; order Cypriniformes; family Cyprinidae; genus Sinocyclocheilus; species Sinocyclocheilus anshuiensis. Next base: position 830,311 of record NW_015544194.1, on the reverse strand, counting down.
ATGGAGGCTTTTTTAAAAACCGATGCGAGATTTTCTCTCATTTTCTGAACATGTATGTGGTTGACGTGAACCACAAAAGACATATTGCTAATAAACTACTATTCACCTTGAAGGGACGAAAAATAAAAAGCGATATACAAATGGGCATGGACTTGACCTGTATTTGTAAACCATACTTTTCGCAAAAAGCCACTCAAAAAGACAAAACTGATTCTTATTGTTTGGAAAATCGAATAAGAGTCTGACTAGAGCTGCAGCATTTGCAAGAAGTGTTTTCTTGCCCTCATGATTGAAGAACACTAAACAACTGAGTACAAAGTCCAGGGGGGGGAAAAAGATTCCAATCTAAAAATTTAAAAAGGTACAAATAAAAAAAGAAAGAAAGTGAGCAATTTTCAAAGAACTCAATGGCGGTCAGATTTTAATTTCAGTGCTACTTCAGTCATCGTAAAAACAACATAAAATGGAGGTAAAAGCCCTCCCTTCTCTTGAAAACTTGAGCTTTACAACGTAGTGCTGTAGGTGACTTTATATTTGTTAATGTTCTGGAAGTGGAGGATCTTGGGCTCACAGACGGTTCTGCAGGGCAGTAGCCCCTCCAGGCCCTCACCCATCAGCCACTTGTGAGTGGTGGCCGCCATGTCGCTGGTCACATGCTCTTTCTGCCACCTGTCTAGCCACAACTGAAAGCGCTGATGCAGACGAGTGCTTACTCTCTGGTGTGACTGAAAATCAAGATAAACAGAAATCAATCAATTGTGAAGCATCCTGATGATCTCAAAACATATTCCTCTATCACAGTGTTGACATAACTAAATTGTCAACACTGAAGTTAACCGGTAAGTTGGTAAATTGGTAAGTTAGTAAGTAAATTTAGTAAGTTAAAGTGGGGTAATTGGTGGGGTAAATAATTTTAATTAAAATGCGAATACATGAAAAAAAAAATCAAGATGCAAGCTGAAACCATACTTTCCCCTTAAAAAAAACTATTGTTACTGAAGGGAAGTAGAATCATGAATATTCTGGTTCACAAAATCAATTGTGGATTGTTAATAAAAAAATTATTTACTCACCCTCCTGTTATTTCCAAACCTGTATGACTTATATTCTTCAGTGGAGCATAAAATGATATTTCGATGAATATTTGTAACCAAACATTTCCAGTTGCCATTTGGTATTTTGTGTCTATACAAGGAAAGTCAATGGGAACCGAAACGGTTTTATTACCAGTATTCTTCAAACTATCTTACTTTGTACTGTGGAACATAAAAGATGATGTTTTGAAAAATATTGGTAACAAAAACAATAAATAATAAAAGTTTAAATTCACATTTTCTGTTTCTAAGTCAAGTCAAGTAAAAAAAAACTGTTTTATTATAAATATTCTTTAAAATATCTTCAGTAGAACTTACAGGTCATGCAGGTTTGGAATGACTTGAGTATGAATAAATGCTGAAAAGATTTTTGGGTGGACTATCCCTTCAATATATCAACGCTCCCAGTTTCTGTTCATAAAAAAATAATTATTTAATTGAAACCATAATAATTACAGTAGAAATATCAGAAATTTAATTTGGGAGGGTGGGGCTTCAAATATTGTGTTGGACAACTCTTGAATCAAAACGTTTGAGAACCATTGATCTATCATCTACAGTATATACCTGATGCGCTCTCAGCTGCGCAGTGCGTCGGTACATGTAGTCCTCCGACTTGAAGACATACACCATCTTGTAAGAGTTGAGCTTAAACATGCACTCCATTTTTGAGTCCTCACTGCCCTCTGAGGATTTCTTGGCTGTTTCTTTGGCCTCTCTCACCTGCATCTCCTGACCTCTCTGGCACTTCCGGACTCGCCTTAGGTTCCTTAAAAAGAACAATGCACATTGTTTAATCTTTCTTAAATTTAGTACAAATGCTATCAAACATGTTAAGGCTCAGCATCAGACAGCCTAAGGAGAGGAACATCCAAATCAAAAAGAAAAATTATGCACCAATGCAACTGTCTACAGTGCACCTGGGTCTCAACAGATATGATAAATTATCAACAAAAATGATAATCTCCACTGAAAACTCATATCCATGGCAAAACCACATATTGATTAAGTGCCAAATCAAGGTACTGGATGGAAAAACAAAAAAGAGGTAATTTCCCTGCTTCAATTAAAGACTAAAATTAGAAGTGTACTTACCTAAGGTTACAGATGTGAATGGGCATAGAAACCATGACTCTTATTTTGAATTCAGGACTTCACTTAAAGAAACTAGCCAATCGTCACAACAAAAAAAGAAACCAGGTAGGGAATCAGGTTAAATGGCCAGGATATGGGTTGACATTGTGCATTATGCATTATGCATTGCATGACCATGCACTAGAAGTGTTTGTTGCATTAATTGTTGCATTAATGTCAGCTACTCAACCTCACACTGCACATAAACAGAAATGAATCAATCCAAAAATAAATAAAAATGTGACTGTCAGTTTGTTGGATGAACATGGAGACATCAAGAGCATCTCTCCAGCACTGCACATAAAACATGCATTACGAAAACTGAAAGAGCAAGCAAATCAATCATCCTCCCATGCTAGAGCTCAAACGTCTGTTGGAAAGAAATAGACTACACGCACATTTGAGGATAAAATTCAGACCAGAGTTTTATTGACAAGCCCCTCTCTGAAATACAGCCGTCAGACTGTGGTGAGTTGAAGTTCAAGTTCGAGTCATAACACCACTTTGTAAACTGACAACCGCAATCGAACTCAAGAGAGAATCAGCAATGGGAGGACACATTGTCTCTGAGATCTCAGCATACAAGGTCTACTCACTCAAATCTTACAGACTACAAAAGCATTTATAGACAATCATGAAATCAAGTCACATACAGAAATTGATCTGTCAATAGAATTACACAAACAGACCACAGCACACTTTATGTGAGAAAGCAAAGACGTTTTGTGAAACCCAAAATTGGGCTACTTTAAAAAGTTTATGAAAATCTATTAAAAAGAAAGTACAGATCTGAACAAAGCACTCTGCTTTTTTTGAGAACAGGCTCATCTTATCTAAATGCACAGTCTTCAGCCTCTTTAGAAAGTTGCTCTTCTAAAGAACATGGTGACTCAACCGAACCCTGTTGAGAGCAGGCATATAAAAACATCTTCCATATTCTCCGATGAAAAACAAATATTAAAAATGAAATGAAATTTCCACCTCATTAAATGTGTTATAAGTCTCAACCGTGAAAAAATGGTGCACATAATTTTAGATAACACCTCTGCACACATTCCCCACAAACACACCATACTTACAATTTATAAATAAGCGTAAAAGAACCAATATGTCTGTATTGTGGCCACATCTGAGCAAAGATAAACAGCTTAACAATGAGTTTTCATTAAATAAATTCTCAATAAAGTGCAAATGCAAGCAAGCAGAGAGCTTGGGTGTTTGGGTAGAAAAAAACAAAACAAAAAAAAACAACAACAGGTGATTACAAACAGGCAGCACTTGTACAGTGTGACTCCCAGACATTTCCAAAGACTACCGAAAGCATTCCTGGGATGTTCCTGTCTTGAGCTGATGCTTCATGCGAAGTTTAAAGGACTCACGGCTCTAAAGATGGGTGTACTTGGCTGAGCCTCACCTGGGTAGAAACACAGGCTTCTGGGAGAGGTGCTCTCGCAGCTCTGGAGAGGCCGAGCTGGTGTTCAGATATCGCTCCACGTAGTCGGGCCAGCGCTGAAACACACAGGCAGACATTCAAGGTTACTTTTACAGAATTAAGAGTCACTGTTAATAGCATTACTGTCTAGAACTAGGGCTGTGTATCGGCAAGAATCTGGCGATACAATACGTATCACGATACAGGGGTTGCGATACGATATGTTGTATATGTATATATATATTTGATTTTTTACCAGAACACAGTGGAATCTGCATTTGTATTAATCTGTCCCTGTAACATTCAATGCTACTGAACCACTTTTTGTGCAGCACGAGTAAAGAGGGAACAATTAAGTGCTTGCAAGAGTCAGATTTGACTGATCACGGGTCGAGAGGAGGGATGACCTACAAGACCATGGTGGAGGATTTGCTACTCAACGGATCCGGAGCTCATTGACAAATATCTTATATCGTAAGATGCGCTCCCTTTACACAGAGTGCGCGTGATCGCGAAATCGAAAGTGAACAGAGCGAGTGCTCATTCAAAAGAGATTTAAATACTCCCCATTGATAGCGGCTCCCTGATACGCGAAAATTATATGCAATATTAGAATGTTTGCGGGAGCGGGCGGGACTGGACAAACCTTGCAGGAGCGGAACGCACACGTTGTCACCGTTTAAGTTCAGAGGTAAGAAGACTGCTATCTAGCGGTTGGGATATAAATTCAAAACGAAACAACGGATATTGTATTTATTTATTTTTTAAATATCGATATTGCGTTTTTGAGAATCGATACAGTATCGCCAAACAAAATATCGCGATACTCATGTGTATCGATATTTTCTTATACCCCTATCTGGAACTACTGAATATTGCTGAATACATGAATATAATCTTCAGGATATGCTCTGCATGGCAGTTTTATGTGTTGTTTTAGAAAGACTAATTTCTTTATATGAATCTCATATATAATGCAAAAGCTCTGATCATGTATTCTACCTCTTGAAAAATTTTCTCTTTTTGGAGCACAAGACCAAAACTGACATAATGAAATGTAAAATGAGCAGAATAAAATAACATAATTAAATAATAGTACTACAGAAAGAGTTTAAAAAAAATAAGTAAATAGGGGTGTAATGGTACACGCACGCGTACTGAAAATTTTTGGTACGGGTCTTTTGATTTGGTACCAACCAAGTGTACCAAACAAATACAGCATTGTTTTAACCACTGCACGAGTGGAATTTCATTGGAAACTTCCAGTTTTATATATTGTTACTTTCAAAATAAATAAAGTCCCATCTTTCAAATTATGTCCAGTTTTTTCAGGAAATTCAAACAATGAATAGTGTTTTGACGCTCTTTGATGTGGTGCGACAGATCGCTGTATAGGTGCTTCATTTTAAACTGCAGCGTGAAGCGCGAGTGAGCACGATCATCGCTTACTATTTCCTAATAGTTTTAACGCAAAATAAACGAGTGAACTTCTTATGCCTCATGTAATCGATCAATCAGTGTTTCAACCGCGGAAAGATGTAAAAAAAAAAAAAAAAACAGCTTGTAAACAAAATGTCACGTAGCATTTAATTTACCTCAGGCAAGTCATCAGCGTCCACAGCTCATTAGTTCACTAGAGAAATGAAGTCTAGAGAAGAGCATTTCGCGAAATATTAAACTATATACTCATATTTATTTTACTTTACCTGTTATAACATCACTATAGTGATGTCTTAATTAGGCTATTTAATTTATGTTTAAATAAATCTGTTGTGAAACAAGTTATGACAGCCACTGTGTAAATGAATATATTTCAACAACAAATAAAAATTTTATAATTTAGAAGTTAATTTAAAAACTGCATTATGTGCAATTTACATGTTTGCAAGTTGAGTGTTGATTATTATATTTAAAAATAAATAGTAATAAAATTTCATTTGGGCTCTGTTGTTAATTGTAACCTTATAGTAATGTAAAAGGGCTCCCTATAGTTTAGAGCATATGCTGAGGTAGATTTTTATTTTTATTAAGACAATTGTAATTATAATTGAATTTATTTAAAGAAATAGCAATTTCTTCAGTAAACCACTGTTTAATTAAAAATAAATAAATAAATAAACCCCCCTGATGTACCGAAAACACACCGAACCGTGATGTCAAAACCGAGGTACGTACCGAACTGTCATGTTTGTGTACCGTTACACCCCTAAAAGCAAATAAATAACGAAGTGGAAATGTCTCTGCATAATTGATGCAAAAACAATAATAAATAAATGAACTTAATGAACTAAACAAATAATTGTATAATAATGATGATGAGAAATGATTATGATTATTGTGATGGTATTAGACAAAATATTATACAAAAATTAATAGGCCAGAATAGGTGTTTAGAATTATTTTAATAACTCTAAATATTTGAAAAAGCAATATAAATTGCAGAAACTAAAAATTGGTTTAACAAAAGACAACAATTTCAATTGTGTTTTTTTTACAGTATAATTTTTTACAATCAAGCCATACTTCTTTTTCTTAACAACATGCACAGATAAATCAAATATTACTTCGGTTGAGAGCACACTGCAACATCACACACACACAATTGTTTTTTTTTTTCTGGTGGCTGAGGCTGCACCTTTGCCTTCCAGTTGTGCTACTGACGGGCTGATGGGCTTCAGAACATAGAAAAGTCCTGAGGAACTGTGGGAGCTGATGCAGAAGTGGATGTACTTTGACAACGTCTTTCTGCAAGACCCACAACCACTGTCCCCTAGAATACTGTGTGGGTCTCTTTGCCTTGGCAGTCTGCTGAAGGCACCCATAATGTCAAGGAGTCCAACACCACTGTCTGATTTCATGTAGAACTTCACAGCATCCAATTCATAAGGGTCCACTGTCTGTCACCATCTCTGTAGGTTTTATGGAAGGATCAGTATTTCCCACATATTCCTCCATTCATCAAACAGCACCTTGTTGTTTCTGATCCAGCGGATATTGCCGCAGGGAGTGTTCCTTGGCAATATGTTCAGCTGTTCGGGACACACTTATCCTGCATCCCAAACAGTGCCACAAGCCCGAATCAATTTATGAAGGAAGTCCCTGAAGAGTGAGGGACTGGCGTAAGAGTCGTCAACAAAAAGCTTGTAGTCAGTGTCCAACCATTTTTCATCCACAAGGGCTGTAAACAGAGTAATAACTCAAAATGGACTGTGCTCAAAGAGATGTTCCCTCCAAAATCCCAAGCACAAATAGAGTCTGCCAGGACAAATGTTTTTTTGTTCACCTTTGTGGGTTTTTTTCAGATGCTGGTTGAAGTACAGCTCTCGACCATTCATTCATCAACAGCAATGATCTGTAAAGCACAAAGTCGTCTTGCAGGCATCCCTACATTCCTCACGGAGTCCATTTTCAGAATACTGATATACAAACCATATCAAAACCAGACAGGAATTTTGTGCAGGACATGATTTGTGCTAGAAAAGACCTCCTACAATAGTCTGTTGAGCAGAACTGGCTCAATGCAAAGTCTTGCCGTGGCACATCGTTTCTTTCTGATATTTGGGGCCATTTAGACATTAGTGTGTTCCCAGCTGTTCTTACGGGTCAGAAACATCTGGTAGCTTAATATTTGGTTCATGAACATTGTCACCTCTCTTCTGAGGTGCTACAGGAAAGAGCAATACGGAAACTACACCATTTTCGCCATTTCCCCTTGCAGTAGCAGGTGGCACAGATGTAGCAGATGTTGTTGGATACAGCGATGTAGCAGAATGACAAACTCTGTTCCTCTGAAGGATGAATCTCAGCCTTCAAGAAACGAGTCAGCAGTAGGCCTATTGACAGCTATAATGAAGTTAGCATAACTGGGCTGTGCACTGCAGGTGGGTTTAATGACTCTGGTTTTGATGTCATAACTCTATGTGGCCCATGCCTCCCCCACAAAAAAAGTAGGATTAGCATGAACATCACGATTTTAAATCAGTTTTCAGATTGTGAGCTTTAAAATAACATACTTAGCTTGTCAAAATCAACTGAAGACAATCACACTACTGTCCCACCACCAATAGTCTCAGCCTTTTTAAAACCGGATGCGTTCTTGCATGTCACTGCGCTATTTTTTTGTAATTGTTGGTCTATGCGTAGATGAACAACTTTTGCTGTGACGCAACATTCTGACACTGTGAGTGGGTTCTTGGACTGAATAAGCTGCAAAGTAAACTTGGCTAAGGATGTTGCCACAACACTTCACCAGCAGTGTAGGTTGGATTAATAGGTTAACACTCAAAAATCTTTAGCCAAGTCTCAGGCATGTACCTCAGTATCCACAGGTCCATCCGAGTTCTCCTCCTCTGTGTCCAACAGCTCCACGGCCAGCTGCACAATCCCTTTAGACTTCTGGAACAATAACTGCAAAGAAAAGAAAAAAAAAATCCTGTTTAAATATGCATGGGTAGCAGACCCATACTCTAAAACTATTTGTAGACTGTATTTTACTAACTATAATAATACATTCAGTTTCTATGGACTCCTATAAATAGAGAGACTAAATGGAATCTGAACTACATTTTCATTTGTAAAAAAAAATAGTTGAGGAGTCATGCTAGGTATACAATCGAAGCTGTACATTTTCCCTTATAAATTCACAGGATTTAACCTAAAATGGTGAGAAAAAAAGACACTATAGATACGTATCTATCTACACAGATGAAACTGTGGTTAAACAAAGTAGTTAAATAAAGAGGAGGTGGTGAAAAGAGGCAGCAGATAACAGCGTGACATTGAAAAATGTGGTCATTAAAACAAAAAGCACTGATTTTGGCCGATTAAGCCACTTAAGACCGATAGCTTGATGGATGGTCAATTGGTTTGCTTGAAAAACCAACAGAAAAGTCTTATCAGCATTTCCAATACAACCATCCTTTACCGTGACTTCAACTTTGTAACTGTGAACGCAATTGTAGTACAAAAAAGCACTTTATTTCTTTTAACACACCATAATATCTCCTCTCCACTACTGATAACACTCTAATCCGTTTTGCTTTTCTCAAAAGTGACAGCATAAAAATTTAAGTCTAAAAGTAAATTCAGTTTTGATGTGAACACTTGGCATATGCATACAACTGAACATGTATACACAAGTATATTGAATCCAAGCTGCCAAAATTACTCTTTTTCTGCAGCTTCCAGGTTTTTATTACATAATACAATAGAGATGAAAACATCAGCACAAGACTATCTGCACAGACAGATCAACGCCTACTACTTCATCATTGCCTATTAAGCCCCACCCACTCATTTGTTATACAGACAGAAGAAATACTATAGCAGGATCACTGGACTAAAAATAACATTACTTTCCAAAGGACCCTAATATTAGGAAAACATCTATTTATTTTCAACTACGTAAATGTCTCCAAAGATAATTATTTGTTTGCAAGCTTTGCAAACAGACTTTTATTGAAAGACATAGACCTGACAGGAATGGCACAATATATACATAACCATGTTATACCAGTGATACTACTTCAACACTTTTTTGTAAATTGCTTTCCTTAGGGAAATGTGTAAAACTTTAAGGCCAAAGTATGCTTCAGTTTTGACACAAATGTTTAGTGTATCCATACAAACGAATGCGAAACCTCAAAGCATACTAACTAAATATTATAGTTTTATGCACACTACAAAGTTTTGTCCTTGTCTAATGTCTGTGCTATTTATCTCCTGAAGTTATAAACATGTCTTTGTACTCATTTAAACTAGAACTGAGTGTCTCTTAAAGGGATCATATGATGCGATTTAAATTTTTCCTTTCTCTTTGAAGTGTTACAAGCTCTTGGTGCATAAAGAAAATCTGTAAAGTTGCAAAGACTAAAGTCTCAAATCCAAAGAGATATTCTTTATAAAAGTTAAGAATCAACCACGCCTACCTAAAACAGCTCGTTCTAACACCCCCCCACATGTCTATGTCACGATGTGGGAAGATGTGCATAACGCCGCCCAAACAATCACGCAAAGAAAGAAGGCTAACTTTTATTCTCGCTGTAGTATTGTTGCTGCCGCCATGTCGTGAAGACGCTGTGTTTCACTGTGAAAGCGAAACTACTTTGTTTGGTCTTCCAAAAGAGGACGATATCC
>NW_015544194.1:808072-820324 GCF_001515605.1 Sinocyclocheilus anshuiensis | reverse complement strand
TTTTTATATTTAAAGAATTTGCCACTGACGATTCAAACGCGAGTTTTGAGCAGTGTAGACTAGCGCTTATTGTTTGTCATTTCTCCGATCACAAATGCAGACATGGTCATATGTTAAAAAGACAGTATATGTCATTATATTCTGTCCCCACTGGATGCAACAAATGCCTCGTTTATAATGGGTTTTAATGTTTTTGTCTCGTCGCTCCGGCCTAACAGGGCATCACAGTATGGTAGGGGCGTAACATTTCCGTCACACGCTTGAGGTATTCGGCCAATCACAACGCACTGGATAGCTGGCCAATCAGAGCACACCTTGCTTTTCAGACCGATGAGCTTTGTAAAAATCGACGCGTTTCAGAAAGGCGGGGCATAGAGGAGAAACAATAATGTACAGTATGTGGAAAATAATGTGTTTTTTTTAACCTTAAACCGCATAAACACATTTCATTACACCAAATACACAAAATAATGTTCTTTTTAGCAACATCATATGACCCCTTTAACGCCCTCACATTAGTACTCGTCAACAAAGACATCTATTGCTGTTGCCACCGCCTCTAGTACTTCTAATACTCTCTAGCTGTTGTTCCGTCTCTGCCATTTCTTTTTTGACTTGAAACAGTGATCTGGGCCAGTGTTGCCACCTTGTAAAGAAAAGAAAAGAAAAGAAAAGAAAAGAAAAAAACTCAAGGCACATGTACACTCTGTACACTCAGTTTGCACAGGTAAGAATAATCAGGCTGCATGTGTACAGTACAGAATGTGTACAATACTATTTTGATGACGATATTTACCTAGAATATGCATAAAAACTACAGTATACTTTGAGCTTTAAATGTACATCTTTAGTAATTTTATCCATACCATACCAATTCCATAATAAAGAGAGAATTACACAGTTGCTGGATCTGAAATCTAATACTTCCCCACTATATAGTATGAGAAAAACAGTACGCCAAAATAGTAGTATGTCCAAATTCAGGGTATTTGAAAAACAGTAGGTGTAAAGTACCCAGATGACGTTCTACTCGCAGCGAAATTTTGAAGTGTGCATTTGATGGAAACTTTACTATCCCATGAGGCCACGAGAGAGGATTATGAATGGCAGTGAAGCGATGCTGGTAGGTCACGTGACAGTAACATGGCAGAGATGTCCAAATTTCATACTTCCCATATTCATACTCTATAGAACATTCTTTGTTAATGGTCGCAAAGCAAGTTCAAATTCAAATGTAGTACCTATGCGATTTCGGACATTCAAGTGCGTCTTGGTAAATTAAAAGAGATAGTCGTACCTTAAAACAGTTCTCGTCGGACATCAGCTGCTCAGCTTTGCGCTGGTAGGCTGATTCGGCACTTCCTCTAGAAGCTTGGGTGGACAGGGACCCACCGGTGGCTTTGTTGGCAAACTCGCTAAGGTAAAGATCAGTCACCTGTACACAGATCTCATCGCTTACTATATGCTGGAGCTGCGGGAAAGAAAAAAGAAAGATTAAACTGTAAGATGAGATTTCAAAACACTGAAAATGCTTGATAAAAACTCTACTTAAAACAAAACAAAAAAAACCTACCTGTCTCACTATACTCTGGATGAGTTTGTCCATGGTGAAGGCAATGTAGGCATGGATGGTAAACATTTCCCTCAGCTGGTCCTCGTATTGAGATGTCTCCATGTTGCCATCCAGGAGGTTTCGCACCATCTCTAAGGCGGCAGAGTAGTGGTCTTCAACATCAATGTCCACTGCAAAAACAAGCAGGGTATTTTTAATTCATCAATCTCCAACGACAGCATTATAAATAAACAAATTACAGCCTTAGGCCCTGTTCACACTAGTGCGTTTTCGTTTTAAAATGCATAACTTTTGCTACGGTTATGCCTATCATTTACACTACTCCGACATTTTCGACCCTCAAAAACGGAGACTTTTGAAAACGCTGCGGACCCCGTTTTAGTTCAAAAACTCTGGGGTTGCGTTTCAGTGTAAACGGACCAAAACGGAGACTTTTGAAAACGATGGATTGGCTGCCCACATTCGCTCTGCGAATCCTTGACGACCGTGTAAACAATAACATCATGCTCATTGTTGTACCCATAGATATGTATGGGTAGAATCCCCATTCGACCGCTCCAAGCACGTAGATGCATCCGGCATCTAAATAATAGGGAATCTACCTATACATATCTATGGTTGTACCTGCATGAATGGTCATGTGACATGCGTTTTCGGTTGTGTAGTGTAGACGGAGATCGTTTCTGAAACGCAGTGGAAACGGCAGTGTAGACAAGGATCGTTTTCATTCTAAAACGCCGTTTTAAAACAAAAACGCACTAGTGTAAACGGGGCCTTAATCTACGAGTCGCTAAAGTAGTTTCCATGGAGACAGCGCTCTGAAGGTTGCAGCTAAATCTGAGAGAAATATCATTAGCTCTAACCATGTGTTAAGACCCTTGAGAGCGACTGATGATAAAACATCCACTTGTCTTCACAAATTTAGGACGTCTCGCACTCAAGTTCTCAACTTTGGTGTGAACCGTGCTGACACAATGACTACCTGCTTAAAACCTGAGTAAAATCTGAAACTTACTGGGTTCCTTCAAACGCAGCTGGATGGCCGGGCTGTCGTTCTTCTCTCTTTTCAGTCCCAACACGTTTCTTTCCCACTCTCTCTCTCTGGCATCTTCCTCTATCTGTTTTTCCGCCTGCGCGTAGATCCGTAGTAGTCGGGAGCACAGGATCTGATGCAGCCGCAGAAAGATGTACCAGTTATTGTTGACATAGAAGAGGTTGTAGGCATCGTCACAGTTACTCAGCTTCTGCTGGGTAGCTGCTGTATGGCTGAAGAGGAGCTTAGACTTTGTTGATGTCGTCCCATTGTGCTTTTTAGTCCCGTCTTCGTCTGGTTCGGTCTCCTCTTCATCCTCCTCCTCCACATCAGAAAGCTCACCGCGTCGGGCGAACAGCATGTCAGGGATGAAATGGTATATGATCTGTTTGATTTTGTACTTGTCATCTTTGTGGATGCCGGACTGCCTCTTGACGTGGTGGATGATGAGAGCAGCCGCGTCTTCCAGGATCTGGCTGTCATCGTACATGAAGGTCATGTGAGGGCCTGAGGGAGGGGCGGCATTGTCATCTGAAGCCTGCTCTTGCCGCTAAGTGGATGAAAAGGCCATTATGTGCAACCAGACAACATTTAAAATATTTTGCATTTTTGGATTCAAAATGTACATTTGGAACGTTTCATACCTCATCATAAAGAGTCTCGATTTCATTGAGCAGCATCTTGGAGCGAAACACCTTTGTGTCGTTCTGTTTGAAGTTAATACCTTGGTGATCTAAAGACTTCAGGTAATACTTCTCATTCTGTTCCCTCCAGATCTTATTGAAGCCACGCTGAGCCTCTCGCCACTCTTCTTCTTTAGTTTTCAGCCTAAGAAGACAAACATAATGAATTCTGTGAGGAAAACCTGAAATGAAAAGAACTGTTTAAGACAGAGCTCTCTCTATCCGAAAAAAAAGTATTTGAGATGGTTAGAAAACACAATGATGCTATTGGATAGCAATAATATGGTAAATTACTTGGGCACTAGGACTGCATTTGTTTTTTTGTTTGCAATTTAACATCGGCTAGATATTAGTGATTAAATAACAAAAGCCATAAAAATCACATAGAAATCACACATTCAATGTTTAACAAGGTGTGAAAACATGTTTTGGCCAAATTCTGCTGCCAACAAAAAGAGTAAAAGTTACTCTATAAGAGCATTCATATTTTGTTTTTTGTTAAAAGAGCAAAATTCAGACGTCCTTTAGTTCACCCAAATGTGAAACATAATATGGTTCTCTTTGCATTCACATTAAAGTCTCTAGTTTTTACTGTGTTCAGAAACTAAAATATTTTTGTAGCTATCAGTTCTTCCTTCAAATAAAGTCAGGATATATGCAGGCTTTTAAAATCAAATGTAAAACTTTTTAAGGCCTTTTTAAGACCTTCACAAATAAAATTAATACCATATGAGCAGGGTAGGGCAATATCTATGGTAACATACGGGAAAATGGCCATAAAAAGCATGATTTACAGTTCAGATACAGGTTTTCACAAAAGCAAAAAGTTTTATAAAATGATCAACTTTACAATTCAGCCTTTACATTTTTTTTTTAAGAAAAGGGATGTCAAAACTATCAAATATTATATTTAAACAATTATCAATCGTTATATTAATCAAATAGCATAACATATTAATATATAGCTTAGTGTCTTAATGGTTTAGATTTGTATAATGCATTCGCTTCTTGTCGATCCACAGAGTTTGCTGCATAAAAATATGGGTAGATTTTCACAATGGTCTGAACAAAAACAGCAGAGGGGCTGATTGAAAATGCACATTTATTCTCTGAGGGTCCTTAAAAAGTATTTTGAATTTCTGAAATGTTCTTTCCGTCCCCAAATTTAAGACCTCTTGAAATCATAATTAAGACTTTCTTGTACCATTTAAGACTTTTTAAGGACCTACAGAAACCCTGAAAGTGGTTTAAAAATTGCATCAGGCCAAATCACAATTTTGATTTTAATTTGAAAAACTGTGCAGCCCTACATGCTTTTGAATAATTTCCATAATCATGTACTATGCTATTTAAATTGTACTACAAAGAATACAAAAAATCTTTTAAAAACTAGCTAATCTGTCCTTTTTCAAAGAAAGAGCCTTTTCTCACCACAGTGCATGACATTTTTATAGTTTTATGAATTTGCTAGGAAGGAGTCACCTTCAGACAATAACATTTATGCTGACCTTTTGAGTACAATAGGTACAGAGACAGCAGGGTTCGTCTTAAGCCCATCTATGATGTCTGGAGCTTTATCACCATATATCCTATGAATAGCTTTACGATGGATGACCTCAGAGGAGCCTCCGATGGTGTTGTCCAGCCGGAACTTGGCCTGTTCCTCAGCCGACATGCGCGAGATCCTCTTTTGAACAGCCTCCAGAACACGGATGGTGGCGAGGTTTGTCTCCAGAACCACATCAAGCTGCACGACACGACACTGAACTGAATATCCAATTACACTGAAGACAATGAAGCTTTGGTAAACTAAAATAATATAAACATGTGATATCACTTTTTTTTGCTTACCTCAAAGCGCTCATCTTCACATCTATATATATGCTCTTCATACTGGGTCTTTTTGGAGCTAACAAAGGTTGAGTCCTCAGACCAGGATGGAAATGACACCCATGTATCATTCAACACCTGCAAATTATTCAACATTAGCATAGGGCTGTCACAACATTAGATTTTCACTACATGATTATTGTGAGCCAAACTCCTCCCACACTGGAAACCTACATGATTTTTTTTTGCAGGAAAAGCAGCTACAAATTGAATCTTTTTTTCTATTTTGTGACAGAAGATACAATACTGCCACATAACATGTTGGACTGTCAACCTGATGGATTATGTACAGTATTAGTGTATGCATAGTCTTAAAGGGATAGTTGACCCAAAAATGAATTCTGTCATCATTTAAACAGTTGCCGGTAACCACTGAGGTACTATGGCATACTATGGAAGTCAATGGCTTCCGGCAAATGTTTGATTACCAACATTCTTCAAAATGTCTTCTTTTATGTTCAACAGAAGAAAGAAAATCATACAGGTGTGGAACAACTAGAGGGTGATTAAAAAATGACACGATTTTCTTTTTTTGGGTGAACTATCCCTTTAACATTATATAAATATTAAATTTTTTAAATACCGCAATTAGCATCAATGCCAGTATATTAGTATACCCATACATTAGTACCTTTGCTACTATTCCCCATTTTATTTCATTAATCTGCTTTAGCATGGTGTATTCTTGTAACAGAGTTAATATTAGTGCCAAATGAGCCTTCAATCATTCTTTAATAAAACTATATAAATCAATGAAAAAGAGAAACAAAACTCTCTACAGCATAATTCCTAACAACTGAAAACTAAATTCAAAGAGCTGAAATAATCAAACCCTAAGCAAATGGGTACCCCATAGTATCAGTATACCATCAATCAATACCAGCTGCAAAATCTTTAGCTTGAGTGTTAAGTCTGCAAAATAAATAACTTAGTTGTACTAGGTGTGAAAGGATGGTGAACTCACCTCCTTGCACAGTGGAGTCCTGCCTGTACATCGAGGCTGCTGGAAGCTCTTGGGAAGGGCTCTGTAACTGGAGCCTAATCTTTTGCAGGATGCATAATCAATTTCCATTGCAATGCCTTCAGTGGCTCGCTCTTTGGGAAAGCTCTCAATATGGGCACACTCTCTGTAGCCGAGGAAGTTTTTGAACCATGTAAAAAGCTCAGGGAATTTCCTGATAATCAGAAAACGCAATAAAAATGTCAGAACTAATGTAACTAATAGTTTTATTGATTTCTGATTTATAATTAATTAAATTAAATAATGGCTACATAAAAGCCTTTAAATCAGACTGAAAGTGTGTCAATATGAAATTAAATTGAATTCCACTCACCCCAAAAATGGCAAGACCAGCTGCACAAGTTCAGCCCGTGAGATCACTTCTTGATTGAAGATGACCAAACAGCGTAAGAAATTGTCGTAAGCCTCTGAACTCCGCAGAGCTTTCCGCACCTGAGAAGGGAACACAGTGTATAAGCCACATAACTATGAAGGTAGAATGACGTCAAAACGATTTGCATACGCAGGCTTGCGCATGCAAATTTAATTTACGCTTACAGTCTTATGTACACTTCCACAACTCTTACCCTGCGTATGCAAATCTTTTTGACGTCATTCTACCTTCATACATAACTCACTATAATCCTTGTAATATTTACTGTACCAACTTAATGCGGTTATTTTTGTATTCCATTGTATTACTGCAAGACTATATTAAAAGCAATCACCTTTTCAAAAAAGAGAGATTCAGCACCAATTCCAAGTTTACTGGCTTCAGCCATCGAATGGTCTTTTCCCATAAATTTTTGCTTTTTCTGTTGAAGAGTTAAGAGGATGAATAATGCTGGTTGATAATACAATGTAAAAAAAACAGCAATTTTCAATGTTTTAATTTAAAGTTTTCCTCAAAATTACCTTAACAGGGGGCGTAGTGGGCGGCCCTGGGTGTCTACGGATTTGACAGCCATTCTGATTAAACCTCTGCTTATTGTTCAGTTGAGGTCTCTTTACGGTCACCCCATGATCAATACGCACAGATTCAGCCTGCTCAGCTGTAGTCTTACTCAATAACTGAGGAGAAGAGAAAAAAGCAAAGTGAGTTCAGCTCTATGATTTTTAGATATTATTACCACAGATCTCAACAGACCAGATCTCAAAACCTACCACTGAACTGTTAGCATCTGGCAGGAACTGGCCGAATTCTGAAAGAAGGTCCTCTTGGTTCTTGAAGAGCTGGGCCACCTGAGCATAGACCTGCTGCTCTGTGAGAGTGGGTGTGTAGTTTCCCCCTGCCTCCTTAGCATTACGCTGCTCCTTCTATACAACAAACAAAGCACGAGTTTACAATAAGCATGCAGCATAAAGGGCTGTCAACACACACCACTAGGGATGCACCGAATGTTCGGCCGAACAACGAAAGAGCTTTTTTTTGCTATTTTCAGCCGAACAATTTTGGTTACCGAACATTCGGTGCATCCCTAGTGGTATGATTCAAGAATGTGGAATAAGTGAAAGGACCGAATGAATTGTACCGAACAATAACGTGACTCGATCAAATAGACGTGCACACTAATGCAGCAAACATGTCGGCAGTGTGGAAGCATTTAAAACTCTCTGCGAAAGACGCAAAAATCATTACAAGCAACGACAGTGGGTGACTGTTTAGTGCTGCATCTCAGGTCTCCGATGAGAAGGGGTGGTTGTTGCTGGTTACTGTAAGATGATTGAAATCAAGAAATGTCCTTATACAAATTTGTAAATAAACTGCAGAATGTTGTTTTGTAATACACGCACGAACTGCATCTATTCTGACAGCGCGGCACGAGCTCGAGGTGATATCTGCCTGTTAGCCAGGGTTCAAAGTCCAAAGCGCAAGGAAAAATTGCGCTGGAACAGTGATACTCCTCAGTTGCTCAGTAACATTTTTTTTTTTTTTTTAAAGGCATGTGACTATGTGATACGTGCATCAACATCATTGACAAACATCATTAATAAATCTGCTGTTGTCAACAAAAAGCACTCTTCATTTTTTTTCCAAAATAAAATTCGATGTTGATGAAGTTCTTGCTGTTTCTCAGCTTTTAAGTTAAACTGTGCTTTGTTGGTATAATGTCTGCTAGAATGTTAATGTTCAGAATTAAAGGTGCACTAAGCAATATTTGAAAAACGCTTTTAACCACAGTCTCGGACCAAGTCCCAAAACACACTTGTAGCTAGACTTGTGCCGTATTCGGTAATGCGATATATCACGGTAATGAATATACACGATATTGTTATTGTGGGCTCTTCTAAATACCGTGAATAATTATATATTACAAATTATTCCGAATTTTTAATGCATTTTAAGAATACTTTTACCATCAACTGGTCAAAATGCACAACACTGCTGTATGCTGCGTGATAGACGCGTGCGCACTCTGATGTAAATAAGCGCGGACGACAAGCAATACTGTATTATAACAGCACTTTTTTAAAACTCAATGTCAATATCGTGATAATACCGCATACCGTGATAAAAGCATTAGCAATTAATCGCAACATGAAAATTTGATACCGGCATATCCCTACTATAGATAGAGAGAGATGGCAGATAAAAAAAAGAGAATTTTCATTTCGGTGCATCCCTACACACTACTGTTTAAAAATTTGAAGTCGGTAGGATTTATTAAATGGTTTTGAACAAAAATACAGTAAAAAACAGTAATGGTATTAGTCTTGCTCACCCAAACTTTTGATAGCGTACTTGGGTGAATAAAAAGGTTGGTTGTACTACACAGCGGTACAGAGCATTCTGACATACAGATACTGTCCTCGGTGCCTCAGCTCTCACCTGGTATGTGTGCAGAATTTCCAAGAAGGATTTGTAGACCTCTGGCTGGCCCTGAAAGCGGTTCTTGATTTTGTTCACGTAGTTGATAGCGTGGTTGAACTCCACAGGTTGGTTGTTCTGCAGCGGGGTTGAACCGGCAGTGCTGCTGCTGATGGGAGTGTGGGACTGGACCGAGGGCGAGTGCGGGGAGGCGTACGAGGGAATGGACGGATTAGGCTGGCTGGTTGGGGTAAGTGCAGGAGACTGCATTGGCTGTGGAAAATAAAATTAATTTAGACAACTTTGCAAATGTATTACCCAAATATGTGCAAAGGGGAAAACATCTCAGTTTTACCTTGCTGATCTTGGCAGGGGTTGGCTGGCTAGGGATGACCAAGGCTGCAGTGCTGGTGGGAGCTGCTGTTTGGGTCTGGTGCTGCGCTGGCTGTGTTATGGGAAGGTTTTGAACAGAGATACCATGTGGGGTGATGTGGTGGATCTGGCCGGGAGTGGTCACATTAACCAGATCATTGGTCTGAACCTCAATCTTGTAGCCAGGAGGCAGGAAGGTGTTGAAGCCCATGATGAGGTCTGGATGGCCCTTGAAGAGCTGGGAGACTCTGCTGATCACACCTGGTGTATCAATGCTGACAACACAAGGATGGTGCATTTATGGTATTTGATTTGCAGTATCCTTGAGTCCAAGAACAAATGATCATAAAAGTACTTGCAAGAAAAGCACTGTATGGATATTCCTTTCTCCTAAATTCTTAACACCAAGTATTAAAGATCTGCAATTAAAACCACTCCATTAAAACATTTGTAATCATTATTGCTTATTATTTCATTTTAACATGATAATTAAGTTTAGTTTTTGTATACTTTATACTCTAGAAATGTAATGCTGAAAATTACAAAATCTCCCATTTACTAACACAGAACGATTACTGGCATTAGGGCTGGGCAAAAAAAAAAACGATTTTCCGATTAATCGTTTTTTAAAATGACGTCGATTCGATATCGATTCTCAAAAGCCGCGAATCAATCTTTTTCAGTATTTATTTCAGCACACATTTAAAACAAGATCCGATTAACGTGAATCTTATCATTAGTCTTCCCCACTAGATGTCACCCTTATTTACCTTGCGCGATGTTACAACAGAAATCCTGTCATTCATTCAGCACTTATCATGGCCATACGCGTGATTCGCAATGCTCAGGTGAAATGCTATAGTAATGCTTTACTGACAAGCTGCGCGTTAAATATCGCATGCGATTTATCGTGCAGCCCTAATTTGTATTAAAACTATATTCACTGATTGCAATAAAAAAAATCGAGAATCGAATCGAATCGAACCAAGAGCTTGTGAATCGAAATCGAATCGAATCGAATCGAATCGGGACATCTGAATCAATACCCAGCCCTACTGGCCATTA
Organism: Sinocyclocheilus anshuiensis; assembly: GCF_001515605.1. Lineage (NCBI taxonomy): Eukaryota > Metazoa > Chordata > Actinopteri > Cypriniformes > Cyprinidae > Sinocyclocheilus > Sinocyclocheilus anshuiensis. Next base: position 809,899 of record NW_015544194.1, on the reverse strand, counting down.
CAGAGTGATTTGTGACTCTCTTACATCTATGTGCATATTGATTAGACTTTCTAGGACCTATTTTAGGGCCCTATGAAATCGGTTTAATTTTTTTCCTAAATTCAGTTTTATTTGTTTCCAAATTCTGTTTTTTTTTTCTTTCATTTTAATTTTTCTGGACTCCTTTTTAATGTTTAAATGAAATTTTAGTTAACTGAAAATCACAAAACTTATACAATTTAACATCAATTTATTAAAAGTTCAACAAAAATAAAATTTTTAGGGGCCTATGAAATATATTTTATTGTTTCTCACATTATTTGTTACCAAATTCTGTTTAAGCATGTCTAATTATTTTAATGCATAAAAAAGAACTCAATTTATTAAAAAAAAAATTTTTTTTACAATAGCCCTATTTTATACCCCTATTTTTTTCTGGTTATCAAATTTAGGCATAAAATATTTATTTAATTTATCTTTCAATTAAATGTATTTAAATTGTATGTAATGTAATGTGTTGTAATGTATGCAAATATTAAATTCTTTATTTTTTAGTAACAAAGGGTTTTTTGTATTAAAATTAAAACATGGACGAAATGGCCTATTGTGTGATTATTCTTTTTTTTTTTTTAAGTTTTCATTTTTGTAGTAGTAGTAGTTGTTGTAGTATAAGGTATGTTCTACTGTACCACAGTGATATATTCCTGACAATTTCCTTTTCTTATTTTGACGGGTTGCCATGAGGGCCTTTTAAGTTTCTGTGTGTATATGATATGACAATAGTTTTACTATTAATAGTTTTAAATGAAACTGCAAAATGCTCATGAAGTGACTCCCAGAGCAGTTCTGCGGATGTTGTTCATGTATTTGTGTCCTCATTTGGTGAGACGGCAGACGTTGAAAACACCCAAGGGCCGGTTGCACCAGCTGGACGTACACCCGGCTGTAAGACTACGCTGGATGTAAATTTGCTTTAAGTCGTGCATAGAATTAATACCTGTTGCACAATCTATGCGTAGTGCTACGTCTGAGACTAAATCTTATGCCTAGTCAAAGGTAGGTGTAAAGTGAAAAGTCATGATTTGCTCGTACAATATTAGTTTTTAGGATTCATGTATGATAATTATTACTGCAGACGTGAATTCTAGTAATGTTTATGGCCTTTTCAGGCAGGATATGCGATATCAATCGCGAAGCTCGGTGTAGCTGCTGCCGAAAGTTATTGAACTAACACAACATTTTCTGTAGGCTATGTAATTATGCAGTGAAATATTATGATCGGAGATTATTACAAAATAAAAAAACCTGTACCATTCGTCATCTTGCTTGATATAAATGCTTTAGTGCTGTCAAACGATTAATCGCATCCAAAATAAAGGTTTTTGTTTACATAATATATGAGTGTGTACTGTGTATATTTATTATGTATATATAAATACAAACACATGCATGTAAATATTTAAGAAAAATATGTTATGTTTATGTATTAAATATATTTATATATAATATAAATATATAAATATATAAATGTATATACATGTAAATATTTTCAAAATGTGTGTATTTATACATAAACACAGTACACATACAAATATTATGTAAAAAAAACTTGCGATCACGATTAATCGTTTGACAACACTAAAATGCTTGGAAATATTTCACGTCTTTAAGTCCATTCATTAGGCTATTTAGCGTGCCATCCAATAATCGATGTTTAAGAGTTTAGTGCTTTGTTACCTTTAATCAGAAATAAAGTATCAGCTTTCCAATTCTATCAATTTTATTACAAAATACAAACTATAAATGTGTTTAGGGATGCACCGATACCGATACTGGTATCGGTATCGG
>NW_015544194.1:798194-807891 GCF_001515605.1 Sinocyclocheilus anshuiensis | reverse complement strand
AGAGAGAGAGAGAGAGAGAGAGAGAGAGAGAGCGAGAGAGAGCACTTCTGTTGTGTGATCTTTGATGTTCACTCACGCTTAAGGCTAAGGGTTGCCCGACTAAGTATTGATAGTTGTGTAAATACTGTCATACTAACAGCTGTCTAATTTTTGGTGTATTGTAATCCATTACATGCCTTTCTGTCAAAGTTATCTAGCATTATCAAGCTGAATTTGTTCTGACACAGTTTAACTCTGAGTTCTTGTCATATTTATTACCATTTTCTAAACTATAACGAATAAACTGTGATAATGTGAGAAATGTTGAAGGTGTCTGAATAAATTTTGGTTTGACTGTATCTATTTGATAAATGAAGTTAACCAACTAACATTATACATACTCTTTTGGTTTCTGTACCCAATATTTTAAAAATTTACACATGCAATAAAAATATCGGTATCGGTATTCGGTATTGGCAAGTACCAAAAATAAAAGTATCGGTATAGGGCGAGTACTGGAAAAAGTGGTATCGGTGCATCCCTAAATGTGTTTATATAAAAAGTGTGAACAATGTCATGTAAAGTCATATTTACCTCAGGAAAGACATTCATTGTACATAAACTCCACAGTCAGCTAGAAAAAAAGTGAGCTGCTTTTTTTTTTGGAGAATGTGTCGGCGTGGACGTCCATCGTCTACGCCGGGCATAGTTGCACCTGATCGTAGTTTTAGTTGATGCAACAGGAGTAAATATTTATCGTAAAGCTGGACGTTGCAAAGCCCAGCATAGGACTTACACCCAACTTTTTTTACGTCTAGCTGGTGCAACTGGCCCCAGAGCATCTCACGTGCTTCAGTATGTGTTTAGTAAACAAAACCACTCGTCTGCACCACTCATTCACATAGAGACAAGCAGAACATGCAGGATTCATACTTAAATAGTCTTTTTGTGGTTTAAAATTTACAGAAACTAGTCCATATCGTGATTTGATTCAAGTGTAATGACCTACTTTTGATTAATTCATCCAAACTTTGACAAATTCCGTGAAATTCTGCATTATGTCCACTGTCTGCACGGAAGCCACGACCACTTGCAGGAAAGCTGCCGCCTCTCTCAACTGTCAAATACCGCTACAACCAGAATGGATGCTCCCTCTAGCAGCTCAATACACAGCCATACATGTTTATAATATACAATATGATGAAGGCAGAACTAGCTAGCAAACTGTAGGCTGTAGTAACTAACGGTAATGACAGTAACCCGCAACTGAGTGGGCAAACCACTGATGCTAATGTGCTCTAGTTAATTATAGTGTTAGAGGAGGGGCCATGCTCAGTGGCTCCAGTGCATCAGAGACATAATTTCAGGCCCGCTCAAAAAAAAATGAAACAAAAAAATGGTGAAAAACTGTTTAACTCCACAATTTAGTACCACATAGTTCACAGTCTTTACAACATGTTTTCAGCAATACATTTCTAACATTTACAATGTGTTTAAAAGCAATTCTCTAAATTGCCTTTACACAGACCTTAAAAAAGCTTGTGTTTATCTGCTTGACTGCTTCCACTTTTAAATGCAACGCACACATCTCAAAACCTAATCAACAACCTTATTTGCAACTCTATTTAACCATATAAAGGTGCGGTCACATTTAAAGTAGCTCAGTGAAATTTTCAGGCAATGTCTAGCAATACTAATAGGAATTCATGCAACTTGGAGTTTTGCGAAAGCTGATTGAAAGTAACTTCTGTGTGAGCAGCACTTTATACATCACTACACTCTGCATAAATTTGGTAATGTGACTGTGACCTCATCACTGTCACAAAAACTGTTGTGCTTTGTTGGTTCTCACACTCAAGACGAATACCGAGTGTAATGAGCAGCTCTAATTTAACATTTATTTACTCAAAAGCCTGACACTTTAAAATACTATACTTTGCTGCCTTGCAAAGCATTTGTACTTTCATCTGGAAATGCAGAACATTTGGAAGCAAGAAAAGAATTCATCAGTAATTCAAAAAGGAATTTTAAAAGAAAATAACAAATAAAGTACTGCACACAGGTATGATTACTGTTCTTTCAAAATAAATGAAGAATTACTCGCTTCAGTGCTTGGCCTACTGGCACAAACAATTCCTCTCCTCTATCACTGACAAGGAAAGAGGGGCCAGAGCACAAAAGCAGACACAAGCACGTACAAAGACAGGTTAAGTGTCTCTCTCAGCTACCTTGGCTGAGGATAAAGTCCCAAGGGCGCTCACCAAAACTAGACCAACCCATTCGAGGTGTGCAGCTAGACCGAACTAGAAGGGACAGAATCAAAACAAGCCCCAAGAACAAAAAAATCTAACAAAAACAAAACTCAAACTGACCTTTGAGACTTGAACTCTTTCATGATATCCAGGAAGTCATTGTAGACCTGCGGCTGATTGCCAAACTGAAGTTTAACTTGATCCAAATAGGAAAGAGCATCTTCAACCTGAAATTACATACATCTCAGTTCTCAATCCATCTAAATTAAGGCAGATCATTCCCATGCTCTTCTAAACAGATCTCTTACCTTGAGCCTTTGAAACTGCTGCTGACCCAGTGTTGGGGCAGGGGCAGGGGTAGGGGTAGCATGAGAGTGACCCTGGCCCACAGGCTGGACAGCTGGCCCATGGTGATGAGGCCCACTGTGCACAGCTGAACTGCTGGTATGTCCATGTCCACCAGAACTCTGGGCCATTGACAACTGTTAGAGCAGAAGGAGAAATGGTTAATTATCAGGACTGCTTACATAAAGTGAAATGTCATTTCCCTTTAACACTATGTGATGAATTTTCAATCTTACAAGTTTCAATATATCCCAAAATGTGCTTTAAATAAATTAAATGCACATAGCTTTGCTAAATTTGTCAGCTTTTGGGCCAAAGAAACACTTTATGAAAAAAAAAAAAAAAACACTCACTCATAGCAAGGTTCCTGCAGCTTTTGACCAATGAATTTCTGTGAATTTTCCAGTCATTCATAATTACTGTATAAGTACTTTTTTATTTCTTTACAGAAGTTGCACTCACAAACCACAATTTCTTGCCAGTTAAATCTTTAAAAAGCAGAGTGTAACACAAAACAAATTTACCAAAATAATGCAAAACTGTTGATGACTTTTGTACCTGATAGGTCTGCGAGACAGAGTACTGCATGCTGGACGATGGCTGCATGTTGTCTGGTGCAGTCTCGTAGAGGGAGGAGGCAGAGTTGAGGACGCAGTGCTGAAAGCTGTCCACACCCCCGGGGAGCCGCCGCTGAGAGCCAATCACTGTGTCCTGATCCTCCAAGCGCCGCTTCATTATGTACTCATGCTCCTCACTGCGGCGGAATCTACAACAAACAAATAGCAAATATTCATATGAAAGTTACCGCTAAATATACACACACTCCCAGACAAAAAGTTGGGACACACTTGACTGAATTCATGTTTCTTATGATCTTAGAAACAGTTTGGAACAACATGAGGGTGAGTAAAATACCAAAAGTTTGGGTTAACTATTCCTTTAAAAGCCCAAAAATTATCTAAAGAAATTAGTTTTGTAGACAAATACATGTATTCACATATAAATCGACAAAACTAATAAGAATTCTTTTGGACTGGATAGTGAAATCAAACAAAGTGTGGCACTTCGTGAAGTTTGGTTGAGAAAACCCTAGAGTGTTACTATGCAGACTCTAAAATGGGCGATAAAACGGTATCGATATTTATCGACGGTACAACTTTCTTTGATATTGATAGAAAAAATGTTCGATATAGGCACGTACTATGAGTGACGCAGACAGTGCACACAAACACGAACACATGCTGAAATGAGTGCTGTGCCTGCCTGTGATGAGGAGATGATGAATATTAGTCAAATTTAAAATAAACATTTGCATTTGAATGTTAGGAGTGCGTCAGGGAGCATCACCAGTAGCGCGCAAGATGCAGTTATGACGTTGTTGCATTTTAATGTTTTGTTAGTCTAGCCCACGAGATGCGCCGCTGCTGCGTTATTCATTCAAAATATTAGAGAAATATAGAAGCTTAATGCGGAGAAGATCTTAAATGTGCCCTCCTGTGGCCTCGGGAGACAATTAGACCTATACAATAAAGACCTTTTTAATCTGCATATAAAACTTTAGAAATTAGATTTGTTACATTTTTAGTGTTTGATTGTTAAAACAAAAAATATTTGTTGTTTGTCTCAATAAATTGTGTTAATTATATATATCGTTGATACATTTTTTAGCTATATCGCCCAGCCCTACTCTAAAACATAAGATAGTTTTAATTTGTTCACTATTTTGTCACTGGATAATTTTCAAACTTCCATGTGTGCAATTTCATAGTTTGAAAATTTGCCAACAATGAATGCATAAATAACGGACATACTCTTTTTGGATGAATAAGGCTTATTCATTCCTTACTACTACTGGTGTGTCCAAAGTTTTTGGCATTTGTTGTCTACAAATCAGTTTATAACTGGTTTGGCTTAAGAAAATTAGTACCGTTTATTGATGCATAATTACCCGAAAGCATTTAAATCCCACATTATCTTGAAAAACGCAACGTGTCAGCAGCCTGCTGATGAGCTTCACTTTATGGCTTCGTGTAAAGTTATAGTGACACCTGTCAGATACACTCGACTGCCAAATAATGACGCTCACTCTATGTCTGATCGACTTGGTTTTAAACTGTCCATTATTTTCCATATTTAGTGCAGATCGGCTAACAGATAACGCGATGTTATGAGCATTGCCATTACTCACATGAGACTGTGACAAAACTAATGTTCCAGTTTTCTATGAACCTGTGTAGGCGGAGAGTGGTGTGTAGACAGTTACACTGTAAGGAAAACATGCTAGGGCTCAGATAAACAAATATATGCCCTTTATGTTGCACAAGGCTTAATTTCTAGAAAATAAATAAATTAACCATATAAATTAACTAAACAATTACCTACATGACATTATACTATAAAACCAATACTAAAATGTTCAGAAAAACATCCCTGTTATTGCACAAGGCAATATAGGCACAAGATAACGTCAAACATTTGGAAAGGTGATGCAGACAGTCCACTTCAAGCTCTGACTACAGTCATTGTAAGTTATGGAGCTGAACAGTTCGGTCAAGAGGAGAAAATCATCAAGACCCCATACATTAACTCTTGGAAGCGATTTACTGGATTTATGCTATGATAATTGTACTGAATATTATCCAGATGTAGTTTTTGATAAAAATGTGATTCTCACCTTTTTACTCAAAATTATGCATTTTTTATGAAACCTACCTATATTCAAGTGTTGATAAAAAAAAGAATGCTTTTTTGTTTAAAAGTAGATGCTCTGATCTTTATTTTGGTGTATTGCATATTCAAATATTCATACAGCAAAATATACTGGAGGCCATCAAATCTGAGTGAAAATCATCAAAATCGCTGGCGGTGGCTGGCAACTTTTTTATAAAATGCTGGCGGGGAAAGAGTTAAGAAATGGAGAGCAGAGAGAATTCACCAACTGCGACAGCAGCTCTGTGCTCTTAAAAAGCATTACAAGACTGCACAGGAGGAGGAGAATCCACCATTTATCGAGCTCCGCAACATCATTAGGAAGAAGCTCCTGACCTTGAGAAGAGCAGAGTGTCACAGAAGACAGGTAAGGGAGAGAGCCCGGAAGCGGGTGAAATTTATTGACAACCCCTTCGGCTTCAGAAAAGAGCTGCTTGAAAGCAAACGCAGTGGACAGCTCACATGCTCCAAGGAGGAAGTAGACCACTTCCTTTATGACACCTTGCGTGATCCCAATAGGGAGCTGGACCTGGGACAGCAAAAGGCCCTTCTTGAGCCACCAGCCCCAAAGGTTGACTTCAACATGAGGGAGCCAAGCTGGATAGAAATACAGGAGGTGGTGAGGGCAGCAAGATCCACTTCAGCCCCAGGACGAAGTGGCGTGCCCTATAAGCAGGGCTCCAGACTCATTCTTCCCACTGGTCGCTCTTTTGCAACTAACTTTCTCAGTTGGTTGCACGAGCACATGATTTGGTCGCAATTTTTCTTTTTTTTTTGCGCTACAACATGGGATTAATCAATGCAAGCTAATGAACTTTTATCATATTTTATAGTTGTATGGAAACGAAAGTGGTTAACATTCAACCCGTTCATTTTCATCAGTAGTATTATTTGTGATTTGATTTTGTGAACGGGAGATCCTATTTTGCTGTGTTATAAGCCGGGCTTCGGACGCTTTCACTTTCCAATTCGCAATCTTGTTGTCAAGTTTTATGAGAAAAGATAATTGTCTGTTTTGCTTACTTACATCTACACACCTTTCACTTTTTAAGACTAAAACAAAATATGGATTCATTGTTATTCTTAATTAAAAAGCACAACAACAATAAAACAGTAGGATACAATGACAAACTAGCTTACAAAACGTTTATTAACAAAAACGAATAAGACGAGGCATGGCATACAACACATGCTGTATTATATACCGACTAATAAATTACAGAAAGTTTAGCCAACACTGAGGAATCAAATTAAAAAAAAAATAATAAAAGAGAGCCTCCATAGTGTAACGTGAGGTAAACAGCAAAGATAAGTTTTTCAAAATGAAAACATAAAGAAAAGTAAAACTAAACTTGCTGACGGTGACAGTGCTTGCATGTTTTTTCTCACAAGAATACCAACATGTTCCCCCTCTCTGGTTTAAGAAGCGATCTTTTACTTTAGCTTGAAAACCATCCATCGTTTCCTCAATATCTGCACCATTTTTGATGCGCGCACCAGGCTATACACGCGAAGCGCTGCGCAGTTTAAATGAGTAGCGCGGTTTTATTATGCTTTCAATTTCATTTGCTGTTTGATGTTTCTCATATGCAACAGAAATGGCAGCACTTATGAGTTGAACAATGCGGTGGTAGCACCAGTGCGACTGCACACAAAATTTAGTCGCACAGGCAGAAAAAATGGTCGCAGTCTGGAGCCATGCCTATAAGGTTTATAAGTGCTGCCCAGATCTGCTGCGATATCTCTGGAAATTCTTGCGGACGATATGGCGCAGGGGAATTATTGCAAGCCAGTGGAGATATGCTGAAGGTGTGTGGATACCTAAGGAAGAGAATTCCACAAACATGGAGCAATTTAGGTCCATCTCGTTGCTCAGTGTTGAGGGCAAATTCTTCTTCAGTATTCTGTCCAGGAAGATGACTGACTTCCTGCTTAAAGGGGTCAACGGATGCAAAATTCACTTTTGTTGTTGTTTGAACATAAATGTGTGTGTACACATCCACCCTATAATGATAAAAATCCACCCAGTGTTTTTTTTTTTTAAATCCCCATTTTAAAATCCCCTCTCTCAAATCAGGCTGTTCTGAGATTCCTGTCAGAATGACGTAGTTCTGCAATGTCTCCTAAGCGATTGAGATGTTTTGTTGTTGGATGTAATAATGAACATAGCAGTCATCATTTACTCCCGACATCTGAGCCGCTTAAGACGCAGAGGATTAACGTTACTTTCGTTTTTGAAGGGAATGCGCCGATCCCCGATCAGCCTAAATGCATTTAAGCGAATCATTCATGATCCAGCTTCAGCTACAGAAGAAGTGAGTATAAGGGTTTTTTAAGAATCTTTGCAAATCGCCTTTCCTAATAATGTGCTAGTTAGCCAGTTTTGCGGCTGAAGTTTACAGTCTGCTCGTCACCCCATGGAAGAGAGGGTGAGCAGAGCTCATTAGCATTTAAAGCAACATGGACTAGAACAGCGTGCTGAAAACAGAGCTGATTTTGACAGGGTAAAACCGGTGTTTTTTACACTACCACTGAGAAATTTTAACCAAAGTATGTTATAGACTTTTCATTAAGACCCTAAAGAATCATATCAACTTGTGGAAAATGGGCATCCGATGACCCCTTTAAGAATGATTACATTGATACATCAGTGCAGAAAGGAGGGACTCCCGGGATGCCTGCCTGTCTTGAGCACACTGGAGTAATCACCCAGCTGATCAGAGAAGCACGGGAGAACAGAGGAGACCTGGTTGTGCTGTGGCTCGACTTGGCCAATGCATATAGGTCCATACAACAAAAGTTGGTAGAGACTGCACTGAACCGGCACCATGTCCCCAGTAAGATCACGGACCTCATCCTGGACCTGAAGTTGGCATCGCCTGGAGAAGGGTATCATTACTGGATGTACAATTTCAGTAATCCTCTTTGCACTGGCCATGAACATGGTTGCCAAAGCTGTTGAGGTGGAGTGCAGAGGCCCGCTGTCCAAGTCTGGGGTGCGCCAACCACCGATAAGAGCTTACATGGATGACCTCACAGTCTTGACATCTTCAGTTTCGGGCAGCAGATGGTTCCTTCAAGGCCTGGAGAGGCTCATCAAGTGGGCAAGAATGAGCTTCAAGCCTGCCAAATCTAGATCACTTGTCCTGAAGAAAGACGAAGTCAGACAAGTTCAGCTACATGTTGGAGGACACCCCAATTCCAACTATTAGTGAGAAGCCAGTGAAGAGTCTCGGAAAGCTCTTTGACCACAGCCTCCAAGATACAGCCTCTATCCAGTTATCCATCAGTGAGCTTGAGACATGGCTCAAAAAGGTTGATAAATCTGGTTTGCCTGGAAAGTTCAAGTGCTGGATATACCAGCATGGCATCCTGCCACGGATTCTATGGCCTCTGCTGGTATATGAAGTGCTGATTTCATCAGTCGAACTAATGGAGAGGAAAGTTAGTAGCTATCTCCACAGATGGCTCGGTCTACCTCACAGCTTGAGAACTACAGCTCTGTATGGGAAGTGTAGCACCCTGCAGCTCACTTTCAGCAGCATTACAGAGGAGTTCATGGTCTCCCGCACCAGAGAAGCAATGCAGTATAGAGACTCCAGTGACCCCGAACTGGCAGAAAGTGGAAAGCCTCAAGGGAGCTGGAGGCAGCGGAGTCTAGGCTAAGGCACAAGGCCATGGTGGGGGCAGTGGCTTGGGAAAGAGCAGGGCTTTGTAGTTTCCCAATGCCAAACTATAGCCAAGCAAGCGGAATGTGAGGGCGACAGTGGAGGAAATCTGCATGAGTAAAGTGGCAGGCATGAGGCAACAAGGGGCATGGATGAGATGGGAAGGTGCAATGGCACGGAGGCTCACATGGCAGATACCCCTTCCTGCTCCCTCTGCAATGGAAAAGGGTCACTAGAACACTGTGCCCTGTGAAGATCGAATGGAAGAGGCATTCGAGAGGAAAAGTGCCAGGTACAAAGAGCTGATTGATCAGTGCCGAGAGAGGGGTTGAAGAGCTTGCGGTTTCCCTGTGGAGGTTGGATGCAGGGGCTTTGCTGGCTGCTCCCTCTACAGAGCATTCACTACATATAGTAGCCATTAGACTCGCTACAGAGGCCGCAGAAAGAGCTTCAAGATGGCTGTGGATAAAAAGGGGTGATCCGTGGCCTAATGCTGCTGGGACGCAGGTCGGGGCTTGATCACCCCCGGCCGGGTCACCTGGGTGAGGGTGTATTTTGTTAAAAGACCCGAAACACCCGATGACCCCAGGAAACATCACTGATGATGTGTCCCAGCGCATCCACAGGATGTATTATTCACCCACCTACACATATTATATATACATATATATTACTGCTAAAAGGTATTAAACCAACTGCACAATAATATATCTGTACATTTTATACACACACACACACACACAT
>NW_015544194.1:778520-798123 GCF_001515605.1 Sinocyclocheilus anshuiensis | reverse complement strand
CAATAAAGGCATAATCTGAAAAACCAAGCCTTGTGCATTATAGGGAATAATATTCTGAATATTTTACAGTTGGTTTGGTATCTTTATCTCAAACAGTGTCAGGCTTTAATTAATTTAAGTAGGTACAGTATATTAAACATCAAAAATATGGTTTCAGTACTGTATATAAAAACAATACAAGAATAACCTGAAAAAAAAACAAGCCTTGTGCATTACAGGGAATGATATTTAGAGATTTTTACAGTTGGTTTGATACCTTTATCTCAAATGGTGTCAGAGATTAATTAATTTAAGTGGGTAAAGTATATAAAACGTGAAAAATATGGTTGCAGTACTGTATAAAAACAAAGGCATAATCTGAAAAACCAAGCCTTGTGAATTACAGAGAATAATATTTAGAGATTTTTACAGTTGGTTTGATACTTTTATCTCAAACAGTGTCAGAGTTGAATGAATTTAAGTAGGCACAGTATATTAACCATATCAAAAATATGGTGTCAGTACTGTATATAAAAACAATACAAACATAATCAGAAGAAATAAGCCTTGTGCATTATAGGGAATAATATTTAGAGATTTTTACAGTTGGTTTGATACCTTTAGATCAAATGGTGTTGTCGTTTAATGGATTTATATTACTGCATACATTCAAAGTTGTAAAATTATTATAAAACACATAAATTGGTCATTCCAAAAACGGAGCCTTGTGCAATAACGGATGTTTTCTAAACATTTTATTATTGGTTTTATAGTATAATGTCAAGTAGTTCAATTGTTTAATTAATTTATATGGTTAATTTTTTTCTTCTAGAAATTAAGCCTTGTGCAACGTAAAGGGCATATATTTATGTCTATCTGAGTTAGTTTGGGCTCAAAACATAACAGGCGCAAAGCGTTTAATTGGTATAAAACCGATAGTCTAATGAATGTCAAAAGTCAAACTAACTTTACCGCAGTCTGAAACTCTATGAGGCGTAAAAAGAGGCGGCGAGCAGTAACCGCCTCTGTCCGATGCAGAGTTCAGACCAACACAAACTGATCACACCTACATAAAAACACGATCCGATCACTACCGCTTCCCTAATCGATAAAATAACATCTAAATAGCATCGGCAAATAACATCTAATGACCAACCAAACAACGAGAACATGCGATAAGACAGTTTGGTTAGCACTCGATGTTGCCAAGTGTTTCTAGCTACAAATCAGGAAGTCCTACTGAATGGTTTCTACCGGTAAACATACAACTGCTCAGTGATCAAAGCAGCACTGTTATACGGTAACGTTAGTTCAGAAGACACCAACAAGCCAGTACTGATCGCTGACAGGTCAAAGGCAGAGAATGATAGTTAGACCTTCAGGATGAGCAGCTGATCAACACAGCAGAGCTTAAAAACCATGTGTAGCCATTCAGGCTAAGTTAAATGCGGCTAGCTAGCGTCTCGACAAATACTCTTATATAATCACTGGCTTGGCATGCATCACTTAAAAAAAACATGATTTAATGTCGCTATCTTTGAATTTCAGGTCACCCGGGTGATTTACTGGCCATTTGGAGAGGATAGCGGTTTAGGCGTCATTAACTGAGAGTTAGCTACTTTTAGCCTGAATGAAGCACTGCGACGACGACAGCTAGCGAGCGTCCGCTAGCACGCAGAGCCAACTCACCCCGCAACACACTCCGGATCACTTCTTTCTGCTCCGCCGAGAAATCAAAGCCTATGAAGCCTGGTAACAGCGCTCTCAAACGTTGAATCGTGTAAGGTTCGGATTTGAATGGCAAATTAAAATACACGTAAGCACCATTCACTCAAGGCGCCAGACCTCAAATTGCATGCTAGGTTGCTAATTGGCTAACATGAGAAAACAACCTCAGCAGGAGGATCCTCTCTATCGGGGGCGTGGTTTTGGAGGAGGCGGTACCAACAAATTCCAACCGAGAACAGCGATTGGTGAAGCGCTGGTGAAATTCGAATATATCAGGTTTCTGCAGGATTTACCCTCCCGCCGCTTCTGACAAAAGGAATAGTAGTGGGGATTTTGATTCATCTCAGTGACTCGACTCTTTTGAATCCGTTCACTAAGGATTCACACAGTCCTGTTCGCTGTTTCATTCAGTGATTTGATTTCTTTTGCAGGTTACATTGGTTATGGTTCCTTGCAATTGCATTCTTCCCTACTATGTAGCAGTGTTGTGGAATTACGTAATTTAAGTACAAAATCAATGTAACTGTAATCTGTTACAGTTACTGAGAAAAAAAATAATTAAATTACAGTTACATATGAAAATGTTAACTATTACAAATGCTGTAGTGTATGTACTTTAAAATTAAATAATCTTAATTCAAGTGATGAAGGATTTTGAAAGTCTGACAGTAATTTAATCAGTGTTGAGTACTACTGTAAGGTTAACCCTGTCTGATTTAAAGGGATGATATGATGTTGCTAAAAAGAACATTATTTTGTGTATTTGGTGAGAATATCTCTTTGGGTTTGAGACTTTAGTCTTTGTAACTTTAGGGATCTTATCAATTCACTAACAGCTTGTAACACTCCAAAAAGAAAGGAAAACTTGAAATTGCATCATATGACCCCTTTAAATGTTTTAAAATGATTAACAGTTGAAAACATTCATTAGAAATTTAGAAATGTAATAAAATGTAATCAGTTACATTACTTTAATAAAGTAATTAAAATACTTACACTACTTGCCATGTGGTATGCAAGAAATACGTTCAGTGATATGAAAATCTTAACAATGTACTTCAACAAGGGCTGAGAAGTCAGATGGGTGACCTGTTAAATAGCTCTTCACCCGGAAAGCATCTTTTGTCTACAAACATTTAACAAACATTTCCTTTTCATTTGCAGACTTGGTGTTCAGAGTGAGTCATTGAATCATTCACTTAGAAACTTTTAGGCTGATGATACACTGGGCAACATTTTTGGGCAATGTTGCCCGGCAACTTTGGGAAATGTTGCCATCAACGGGCAACCAGGTGAGACACAGGGCCCAAGACCGATCTAAATTATCCAGATAGAAATTTGTTACCCATTCTCAATGGAAAAGTGCCCAAGCAACATTGCGCAAAAAATGTTGCCCGGCAAAATTGCTCAAAAAGTTGCCCCGTGTGTCGTCAGCCTTAGTCATTTTGTCAACTGTCTATTATAACTATTTTAAACAGCTAAATTAAGAGTTAAAACAATGCCCTTACAAAATGTATACAAATTCCCGTCAGTTTATTGTACTTTTTGTAAACGAGAATTTTCACATTTCGAACAGAAAGAATGTCACACCTCTTCTGTTCTGCTCAGGTTCTCTTTCAGACTCATTCAGTGAAGTATTCATTCACTATGTCCAACCAATGAAATGCTCCATAACAGACTGAGGACGAATACTGTTTACTTGTGCCACAGCTGCTTTTCAAACTCAAAGCAGAAAAGCAGTCACGCGACGAAAATAGGAAAGACCTCAGTGAATTAAAAATATCAGTTTATGAGAATTCATTGTGAAATCCTAACTAGTTTTACATGATTTTTAGGGCTTCTAGCAGAAACGCATAACAAAAACAAAGTGGTTTTGTTTTATTTTATAAATGGTCAACAATCTCAGGCTCTTATAAACCGCGCTTTCATCCAGAGTGTCTCTCACATGTTCTGCCATGTGCTTCTTGTCCATGCTTATTTACATCAGAGTGCGCAAGCGTCTTTCACGCAGCATACAGCGGTGTTGTGCATTTTGACCAGTTGATGGGAAAAGTATTCTTAAAATGCATTCAAAATTCTGAATAACTTGTAATATATAATTATTCACGGTATTTAGAAGTGCCCACGATAACAATATCGTGCATATTAATTACCGTGATATATCGCATCACCGAATACCGGCACAAGTCTAACCAGGGGTTTTCAAACTAGCAATGTAGTGTTAGGAGTCTTTATAAACGTTTAGAGAAAAAGTGTAAAAATGTATTAAATATTCCACATAATATTTTAGACATTTATGATATTAATTTATAATTTAATATAACAGTTTATCACAGTATAAATTGGGTATTTGTACAAGAATCTATATGTACGCACTAGGATAATCTATTTGGGGGGTCCATGGTTTCTAAAAGATTAAAAAAAACAAAAAATGTTGGAAGCAGGTAAAAGGGCAAGTGATTTTGATGAGGGCCACATAGTGATGGCTAGACGACTGGGTCAGAGCATCTCCAAAACAACTATTGCGGGGTGTTCCATTTATGCAGTGGTTAGGACTTACCAAAAACAGAAGGTACTGTGCTTCCTTACATGATGCAAGGAAGGACAATCAGTGAACCAACCTCAGGGTCATGGGTCCCCAAGTCTCATTGATGTACATGGAAAGGGTGCAAAAACGGGGTATGCCGTATATACAGTGCATTTGGGCGCCACACAGGGCCATTTCGCTAAAATCATTCTGTGAAAATCTTCTTTAATAAAACATTATAATTGAAATAAACAAAAGATTATTTGTTGAAAATAAATAAAAGGGTGCAAACTAGTCACATCTCACCAAAAATCGCAGTTTTGATTTCAAAATGTGTAATTTGTGTGATTCATGTAGATGCAATGAGTTTTTGAAAACAGTGCTAAACTTTGACAAAATGTGATTTTTTAAAATGTTATAATATCGATTTTCTAATGTCTAAATATAAATCCAAAAGCAAAAAAATATTATAATATAAATGCAAATGAGCCAATGAGTGGTATCATGTCATTTTTATGTTATAAGTGTTTGTTTTCCACCAGGCGGCAAAAATCTTCCACTTAAACTTGGAAAATGTTGCATGAATTATCTTCTTTAAAGTGAATTTTACAAAAATATGCAGTAGGCAAACACAATTTTAAAATACCATAAATTCATCCAAAACTGCTTAAAATATAATCAATATACATGTTTTGATTGAAATTGCTGATCATGCATACCCCTTAGCACATGTGCAGTTGCGCCCCTGGGCTAGCCCTTTCCAATCACACAGAAGAGCTAATGTAGCTCAAATTGCTGAAAAACATCATGCTGTCCATGATCGAAAGGTGTTAGAACAGCAATGCAGTGCATTGCAGTTTGCTGCGTATTGGGCAGCGTAGCTGCAGACTGATTAGAGTGCCCATTCATACCCCTTTCTACCGCCAAAAGCATCTAAATGGGCATGTGAGTGTCAGAACTTGACCACAGAGCAATGGAAGGAAGTTGTCTGATCTGATGAATCACACTTTCTTTTAGATCTGGTGGATGTCTGGGCCCATGTGCGTTTACCTGGGGAAGTGATGGCAGCAGGATGCACTAAGGGAAGAAATCAGGCCTGCAGAGACAGTGTTTTGCTGGGACACCTTTGGTCCTGGCATTCATGTGGATGTTTCTTTGACACGTACCATCTACATAAAGATTGGTTCAGACCATATACAGGTGCATCACAATAAATTAGAATGTCGTGGAAAAGTTCGATCACCTCCATGCCATGCCGAATTGAGGCAGTAATTAAAGCAAAAGGAGCCCGTACCAAGTATTGAGTACATGTACAGTAAATGAACATACTTTCCAGAAGGCCAACAATTCACTAAAAATGTTTTTTTTTATTGGTCTTATGAAGTATTCTAATTTGTTGAGATAGTGAATTGGTGGGTTTTTGTTAAATGTGAGCCAAAATCATCACAATTAAAAGAACCAAAGACGTAAACTACTTCAGTCTGTGTGCACTGAATTTATTTAATACACGAGTTTCACAATTTGAGTTGAATTACTGAAATAAATGAACTTTTCCACGACATTCTAATTTATTGAGATGCACCTGTAAACCCCAAGGTGTTCCTAGATGGCAGTGGTTCCTTTAACCAGATAACGCACCCTGCCACACTGCAAAATTGCTCAGGAATGGTTTAAGGAACATGACAAACAAGTCAAGGTGTTGGCTTGGCCTTTAAACATTCCCAAGATCCCAATCCAATTGAGCAACTATGGGATGTACTGGACCAACATATCCAATCCATTGAGGCCCCATCTTCCAACATGCAGGACTCAAAATATCTGCTGTCTTGGTGTCAGACACCGCAGGACATGTTTAAAGGTCTTGTGAAGTCCATGTCTCAATACATCAGAGCTGTTCTGGCAGCATGAGGGGGGACCTGCATGATATTAGGCAGGTGGTTTTAGTGTTGTGACTGATCAGTGTAAACAATAAAGCAGACATTGAGAAATACAAGGCTCTAATTTGGAATAGCATACTACCATGCTTACTATTGCTACAGAATATAGTGCATATTATACAGTCTATCTGTATGCATGGAGCACTGTATCCAACAATACTTGACTTTCCATTTTCAATATGATGGATGAGCCATAAGTAATTTTAAATGTATTCTTCGAGTCATCATTTGATCTGACTGCTAAATGTGAAGACATTTTTACATTAACTAGGCCATAAAAATGCAAAACAAAAATGTTTATTGCTAAGATGAAAAATGGATGCAACTTGCTGAATTAAACCAAGGGGTCAAAGATTTGCCTGGTTAGCATGACTCTCTTAGTTCAGGCTCGTAGATGACACAACTACACCATCTGGACCTAGAAGCATTTTTAACATTGATGGCCATTTAAAATGACCAGTGTGTTCTGCGACATCTGAAAAAAAAAAAAAAAATCATGATATTATAGTAGATGTTTTACTGTAGTTTCCAATTCTCTGCATAGTTGCTTGTGAAGGTTTTGGGACTGTGCACATTCTTGCGGTCCCATCGTGGCTTCGTGTGGCTCCAATGTAATTAGTCACATGGCATTTATGGCTCAAGGTGATTGATTCGGAACAGCCTGGCAGCAGACCTATGAGCCAGCATGAGCAAAGATGGCTGATTTCAGATTTTATTCTGTGGTTTCATTGAAATCATTGAAAAGATGTGAAAACGATGACACTGTGCGCATGCTCATTATGTGTTCAGTCTATAGGCATGCGTGAGTAATGAGATTAATGTGTGCCAACAAATAGCTTTCTCCAAATATTATATCCTAGACATCTTTAAATATGTGATAAGGATAACATGACAAAAGTCATGATAAAAGGTCATGACTAAAGTGACTACTACTGCTGTACCGTTTGAAACATTTATTGTAACACCTACAGTGTAAGTATACATACAATATTTACTGCACAAAATTCAAAAGATGTAGACTAATTCTTTTCTTAACATATTTCTTGCCCTCCAAAAGTCTCTCACTGTTAAAACATATAATTTAGTAACATACAATGAAATATTTGCAATTGTAAAAATATGTATTTTTATGATTTTATTTTGACATGCAAGAGAACATTGGTGATTCTGGTGAAGTTGTGATGAACAGTGCTGTATGGATGGGCCCACAACAGCAGAGGGAGACAGAGTAATTTCTGTTGTTACTCTCTCTCTTTAAGGACATAGTAAATAAAATTAGCTCCCTTGCATGTTATTGAATCAACAATAATGATTTGCACAAAGGGGCATTTTCAACTGGTGCAGTGGGTCCAAATTTATACTCGTTCACAATCAGCTCTGACAGTTTTTCTCTATTGCTCACACACTCTAAACTCATTCTGTTAGCCAAACAAACCATAATTTAATTTTCTAATACCAGGACTAATTTCTCAAAACTATAAACACTATTCCTGATTAAGTCAAACTGTAATAAAATACGACATGTGTCATGTCATGATTATGTAGGTGTCATGTCATGATTATGAAGGTGTCATGTCAGTCTTATGCACACCCCTTCAAGTAAAGTGTAACCCAAAAGGTTTTATTACAATTATAATTACACATTCAGCATGTTACACCATGTGCTATTGTAGAAAGCTCTAGCATGCATTAATCATTACGCCATCACAATTCTCACCATGGGAATGCCAGAAAAGCTCAATTTTTCACACACCAGTCAGGACCTCAAGATCTAGTGTCACAGGTGAGTTCTTGGAACTACACAAACAATGGAAAATATGCTCAAGGGATAGGAGGCGGGTAAGCAGTAGGAAAGGCAATGAGAACATTTTGTCTCTGATGAGATTTGTGCTAGTTGACCATGTCCTTCTCTGTGTAAGATTGCAAGGTATATGACAGAAATCTGAATGAGCAGGAAATCCTTTTGCAAGTAATTGGTTGTTCAGAAGAATGTTACATTGGAGTCTTGCTGAAGTTAATAAGGCCTGGAGGGGCTACTTCCCGC
Organism: Sinocyclocheilus anshuiensis; assembly: GCF_001515605.1. Taxonomy (NCBI): domain Eukaryota; kingdom Metazoa; phylum Chordata; class Actinopteri; order Cypriniformes; family Cyprinidae; genus Sinocyclocheilus; species Sinocyclocheilus anshuiensis. The sequence goes on along the minus strand of NW_015544194.1, from coordinate 789,908 downwards.
CACTGCTATAGCTACAGTGCTGTAACATTTACTGTGGTGTAGATGAGATTCTCTGATGTGGCACAGACAAAATGCTGATTCGGGATAACTGAGATGTCACATTCTTATACAGTCTTTTTTTTCTCTCATGCTGCATTTTGAGTAATATTTTTTAAGTAATATTTTAACACTTTTTATGATGAAAAAAATATATAATTTTCTTTTTTTAAATTTCAGAGTGTGTAGTGTGTGTTCAGTGTATCTCTGCATTGGATGGCTTTGTGAGCCTTTTGAAGGTAAAATTTAATTTAGATGAAATATAACAGTGCATAAAAAACAAAACAATCTGTGGCTGGTTGCTTGGGTCTCTTTCTAAGAGGATCTGGTCCAGCATAAACTGCAAAGTATATTTATGTTTATTAATTGCATTAATATTACTCCGCACATGAAAATATACAAAAAAATAAAATAAATATAAAAAATGCTACTTTGGAATAAGTCAACTTTCCTTTAAAAATATTTCTACTATTGCACCAGACACTCATATATTATGCATGGTGTATCTAGTGAATGTACTTTTGTATTTTTATTTACTTATGGTACGCTCACTGTCACATTATTTTGAGGCCAAGCACCATGTGTAGGCACCTGCATGTGGTGTGTATTTCTTTTTTGTTTCTTGTCTGGCTTAGAGTCTAGGATTCATAGAACCAAATGGTAATAATTTGCCAAACTGAAACTGAACACTGAGGATGTGTTTTCGCAATAGTTTGGCGTATTTACAGAGGACTCAAAGTGGGCACATATAGTGGAAATTGCGACTATCTTTTATGAATGAGTTAAAATGTAAGACAGGACTTTTTGTCCATCTGGAATAGATTGGATTGTTGAATTTATGTGACTGACAGGTTGTTGGAAGGAAGAGAATATTGTCATCAGAGTAAAGACGTCATTACCGGGGAGAGGGGAAGTTAATGTTTTTGATTAAAGTATAGGGTACATACATTTAAAACAATTAATTATGTGCATGGATACTGCAATATTCCATAAAAAATAAAGGTCAATTTTGATTTCATAGTGACTTTAAGTTTCATTAATGTGTCATTGCCACAGTGCCCTTACATTATCATATCACTGCGGCAATAGGTCATTTTTTCATTTTAGTAAATGAAGTGTAATTAATTCTATGCTATGACCAGACAATGAACGAATATACTTACAATGATATTGGTGGGCTTTGCCCCGTAATTGCCACTATATTTATAATTATTAGTCACCATATTATTTCTAGTTCTGTTGCTTTGCTTTGCCTTTTTTGTAATTGTTGTTTTTGTTGTCTTGGCCCTTCCTTGTGTCTTCTTTACAATTTGGTTTAAAGAGGGTCTCAAATCACAAATGCCTCCTCCTCAAAAAAACATGGGTACCAAAATACATTGTCATTTTTAATTAGTGGTGAGCTGAGAGGTTTCAGCAGTGAGTGCAATATGGCACTGTGGAAGTTTCTAGGGCAAGTGAGTCAAGCCAGTTATAGTGGCCAGTCTGGTGCAGGAACAGTTGTTGGCATGTGAGTGTTGGTGCTGTTCCAGAGCACCGAAGACAACAGTTGCTGACTGTGAGAGAAACATTCTGCTCCAGAAGTGACATTTGCACCCTCAAGAAGCTGTTACTATTAAAACATGTTTTTAGACATTTAGAATTTAACTATTGTGCTTTAAAATTTTAACTCTATTTGCAGAGATGAAAAATGATCACTGAAGCAAATTTAGAAGACTGGCAGATGGAGGAATGATATCATGGCCATTAGGGAAACCATCAGATGGGACACTCCATTTAGTTGGGTTTGATCTTGCCCTAGGAATGGAACCAAGAGGAGTCGCTGGCTTATCATCTCACTTTTGAGATGATCTTACAGTGCACTTATATGGAAATATAGGAAACTGTCAGTCTATTGACCTTTTTTCATCACCTTGAAGAAATATTTCTTCCAAACATTTAGCATTTTGTTATTACCTCAGCCTCACATTGTCCCAAACTTCCATGATATACACAAAATGTTAAACAAATGTGTCAATAACAAATGTCAATTGCCAAAAAACTGTTGAGATTTTTGGTAAACTATTCTTTTAGAGAAATATTCAGCCAATTGTAGTCAGGGTTATTTTGGAGCAGTGGCACAATTACACAGTCATTGTGGATTTTTAATGTTGAAAAGACTAAAACCCCTGTAATTATTCTCACACATTACTTCAGCTCTGTTTTTAAGGGGACACAAGATGGTAATGAGATGTTGATTCTGAGAGGTCAGTTCACTGAGGGTCTTCTAGGTGAGACTGTCACAGATTTATTTGGGACAAGTCCCAGTCCACTATTCTAGAAGTTTGTAATGAAGCAATTCTGTGGTCTGTAGAGGGCCATTGACCTTGTATATTCAGAGGTAATTAGTGAGCCACAATACTCACTGCTTCCTGGAAACAAAAAGCCTACTACTTAAGATATATTGTTGTTTGTTTGTTTTTTCATTACGAATATCAAGCGTAGCGTTAGTTCTGGCAGGTCACGTTAGTCAAGCTCGCATCAGCTGACTTTCAGCTGATCCCCATCTACCTATGGGAATACGACACCTATCTAAGCATTCATATATAAGGTCCCTCAGTATTATCAGCAGTTTTCGCTTTGCTCAATAGCTAATTACCCTCCTCCAGGCGGGGCATTATTGCTGCTCTCCCTGCTCTCATCCATGCTAGGCTGCATGGAGGCGCAGCGAGTTCTTGCCCAGAACAAAACCATACCGCCAATCCAAACTGTATGCTAATTGTCAGTCATCTTTGACGATAGTGGTCCTGACAGAAGTGTATAATGTTTGTTTCAGCCTCTGACTGTCTGAATTAAAATTGCTTTTTTGTGCTTCCCTCTGTTCTTTGCTTGTTGAATAGGTGTTGGCCGTATTGAGTATAGATGCAATGGCGAGGTACATATAGCACATAAAAAATGTAAAGCAGAGGTGCTACACAGCTTTCTGTGGTTGAGGGAAACAAGTTGATTACGTTAAGACAAGCAGTGTGAGGGATGGATGCTGGCTCATCTCAAGATATCTGATTGCCTGAGATAGACTACTTGAATGAACTGGCAAAGGCCCTGTTGTGGACTTGAAAGTGTTATGGCATCATGCTTATTGGATGCTGTCAGGCAGGCCAGCACAATCAATTCACTATTTGTCCAGGAACGATATTGACCTGATTCCCATAACAGGGTGGTTATAAAAGCAACTAATGTTTTGAATATACTGATTGGCCACTATGCAAAACTGCTTGGTCTAAGGGTGGGCTTATATACTTCAGCTGGGAAGTATATAAGTTCCAAAGGAATTGGAAGCTATCTTTATTGTTGTTAGTGTACAGGCAGCATATATAATAACACAAAAACATCTAGACTTTAGTGCCTTCAGTGCAATTTAGTGCCATTTTTGCGAGCAGTAAACATAATGCTGTGATAGATCTTAAATTGTGCATGATTCTCCATAAAATGTGCTCTATTATTATGCATTTGTGTTTTTTTTCTGTATATTATCAGTGTTTTGTGTCCGTACTCTTTGCTCTTTCTTGAAAAATATCATTAAAATATGAACATAACCCACAGACATCTATAGCAATGAATCCCCCATGTCAATTACTTTATTGCCCTTCATGATGACTCCTTTTGATAGATCTTAAATTGGGCATGATACTCCATAAAAATGAAGCATTATAAGCCTTGAAAATCCTCTCTTGTGTGGCTTATCAAAATAGGTGAAATATAACAGCAACACACATTTTATTAAACAGTTTAGGCAGAGGTTGCAGGTGTTACATGTGAACATTATGTGAAAGTAAGGCAATTTGAAAGGCTGCAGGTGTAAAGTGAATACATAAGTGAAAGATTGCATGAAAATAAAGATGACAGAGTAGATTTACTGAATGGTGCATAAATTATGTATGGCCACACAACAGATGCTTTGCAACAGTCCAGTAACTCTGGTTCTCTGTAATTTTTGCCATTGTGACCTCTTCCTTTTATGTACTGACTAAATATTGTAGCATGATGTGAAGAAAACAGCTTTGAAGTATTTCTAAAGCATTTACTCGGATTGCTTTTGCAATGCTGCAATATGTAGGCAATATTCTACATATGGTAATGTGATTCCAGCAGCTCATACGTTTCTCTGTCTCATTGCGACTTTACCCTCAGCGTGACATATGCCCGTGGGGGCATCAGAAATTGCATGATGATCAGAAACGACAGATTAATGCAAATTCAAGTAGTCGTTCTGCTTAATATCCATTTAACGTAGTGGAGGTCAAATGAGCCCTCAGCTGTGGTGATGACCCATACATATGGTTGTCACATCTTGATCTCCATTTCAGACTCTGTCAGCTTGTCTTTTGAAGCTCCATTAACAATCTCTCGAGATCTGTAAATTGCACAAAGAAAAATATGATTTTATCGTAAGGGCATAATCCTTTAAAAGAGAGTTTTAGAATTAAAAAGGAGGACCCTTCTAAGATCAAAATCAGGTTTTCATTAAAAACCCCAGCAAAGGTATCCTCAAAACTGTTTCTCACTCGCACGATTGCGAAACGTTCAGAGGTGGGAGATTTCAGAGGAGATTTCAAATTTCAGTTTATTCTGTCCTTTCAATGACACATCATGTGTCTCATTCTCCTTTCAAGCTGAGAGTTCCTGTAGTGATTTTCCGCCGCTTGTCCCCATTCTGTGTCCACTTGGCAAATCAGACTCCCCTCAGGTCCCCTGTGCTGTGTCTATTCTTCAGACTGGAGACCTCTGACAACAGATACAAGACCTGTTCGACGGCTCGGCAAGGTGCGAGAACAGAAGTCCAGCCGAGCAGCGATGCCTCTGGGCAAGCGTCATCCACAACACACATTTAGCAAATTACAGTCCAAGACCTTTCTCTGTTCTGTGCACTTGAGTCCAAGCATGATACCTCCATTATTATCTCGGGTAATCAGATTTCTGCCAGCATCACTTTGACAAATGGCCCTGTGCATCAGCCCCGACTCCCCATTTCCCCCTCTTCAGGCTCTTCCTGTAAATGTGCCCATTCTAAGTGTGATGTATAATGGTGCCGAGCGCTGTCAGACAGCTCTGAATGAGATCGTGTTTTCCTTTATTGTTCCTCTGCCTTTGCTGAGGCAGTCAGATCTGAGGATGGACATATCCATTGAGAGGCCTCAATAAGCTGAATCTCCTGGCGAACAATGATGTTGTGCAGTGCTGATATGTCAGAGACAGGACTGACATGGAGAATGGAGAAAATTCCTCAGAAACACTAATGATTTCTCGATACTGTTGCTTTATAGGTTGAAGTACTACTGTCTGACAGGGGTGTCGCTTGACCCTTTTACTGGGGCAAGAGCCCCTGTGAAATTCCCCAGTAAAAAATTACTTATAAATACTTGATGAAGAGATTACCGTTTATTATAATTTTTATTAAATTTTCTTGAAACACTTACAAGACTGACACATGTACATACCGTGTCTGTAACAATACTTACTTTGTACAGAAAAGAAAAGAAAACAAACAAACAAACACTAGGGGCTCATATTACATAAAAAGTGTAAATCACAAAACCAACATAAGGGTTAAATCTCAAATAACTGCCCTGATGACTTTTGTTCTACCCACTTAAATGATAGAAGTACTTGCGCTGTACAATCTATAAAGACTGTGTCTGTTCCCCGAATAGTGAGGTCAAAATATACATTTAATGCAGGATCTAGAAAAAATCTGATCGTGATTAAACCAGAAAAATGTAAAATAAATGAACAAAAAACAATTTTTAAAGTTTGGGCTCCTAAACATTAGATCACTCTCACCCAAAGCAGTTATTGTAAATTAAATGATCACAGATAATAGTTTTGATGTACTCTGCTTGACTGAAACCTGGCTAAAACCAAATGATTATATTGGTCTAAATGAGTCTACTCCACCAAGCTACTGTTATAAGCATGAGCCCCGTCAGACTGGTCGTGGCGGCGGTGTTGCAACAATATATAGTGATATTCTCAATGTTACTCAGAAGACAGGATACAGGTTTAACTCATTCGAAATACTAATGCTTAATGTTACACTGTCAGATATGCAAAAGAAATCTATCGTATCTCTTGCTCTGGCTACTGTGTATAGACCACCAGGGCCATATACAGATTTCCTAAAAGAATTTGCAGATTTCCTCTCAGACCTATTGGTTACTTTTGATAAAGCGCTAATTGCCGGAGATTTTAACATTCACGTTGATAATACAAATGATGCATTAGGACTTGCGTTTACTGACCTAATAAACTCTTTTGGAGTCAAGCAAAACGTCACCGGGCCCACTCATAGTTTTAATCATACGCTAGATTTAATTAAATCGCATGGAATTGCTTTGCAACGATTTGTATCGTGAAAAGCGCTATACAAATAAACTTGAATTGAATTGAATTAATACAGTCTATACTTTGGAAGTTAGATTTAATAATCCATTGCAAACAATAACAACTGCAGTTGTAAGGGGTTAATATAATGCACATTAAAATATATTTAAATACCCAATCAAGAATTTTGATCCTCTATTATATTGTTAATATCCCTACATTCAATAAATAATAAAAATGGACTCCAGATTTTCTTAAATTTAGCTTGTTTACTCTTAAGCATATAGGTTGTCTTTTCCATTCCAATGCATGAAGATATTTATCTTAACCAATGAGTTATGGTAGGCCTTTCTGTCTTTTTCCAATAAATGGCAATGAGCCTTTTGCCATGTAAAATGCACGTCTATCAATACTTGATTATCCTTTTTAATATTCCAATTTACTGGATGAATGCCAAGAATGAAAAACCCTGGATCTAATGGTAACCTTATTGAAACCATATGCTCTATTTTATTTCTAATTTCTTTCCAAAACTCTTTTATTTTGTCACATTCCCACATACAGTAATTTAAGGTACCTTTTGCACTGTCACATTTAAAACAAGTATCTGGTATGTTGCTATAAATTTTATTTAATTTTACTGGAGTTATATAAGTACGCATAAGCCAATTGTATTGTAACAGTTTTAGTCTACTGTTAACTGTCTGTGTTTGGGCCTTTACACATTTGTGCTCCCATAATTCCTAATCTATCTTCACTCCGAGGTCTTGTTCCCACATGAGATTACCGTTTACTGACCTGATAATCATTTTCCTTAAGAGAGTGCTATTTTGATCACTTTCTGTATGTAATATGAATCAGTTTTGTTTTATATGTTGCTAAGGTGACCAATGGCCACATACACACTGAAAAGTTTTGGTATTGACAAATGCGTTCAAATGGAAGTGAAACCGTGAAGCCTCTACAGTAAAATACTATTAAAACTTGTTCTTCTATTACTTGTAATGTGTTTATGTTCTTCATTTTAATACTGACTCTATTATAGCGATGCTTAATTGAAAAATACTTGAAAGCTATTTGCTAATGTGCAAATTATTTACTTAGAATTGTTATAAGTGCTTAAGTAAGTAGTTAATACATTCATATAGACTATAATTTTCCAATACTGATATCGCTAAAAGTAGAGGGATCCAATAGTTTTTAGTATGGTATTAAACTGCCATTGGTGCTTTTTTATATGAATTTTCTCCAGAAATGCTGGTATTGTGACAACACTACTGATGTAATTGGCCAAACAGATTTGCTAAAAGGTCTAAAATTGTTCACTTTTCCAGTTGATGCATTCAGGCAGTTTACTCATTCACTGAATCATTTGCAGAGGTTTCTCACACCGAAATGGTAACAGGATACAAAAAGAGCGCAGAATAAGGTGGAACCACAATCCAGGAAACCAAACTTGCTCATGTCTTCTATTGGTTGTAAATGACGAAGCAGCTCTTTATTGCATATGCAGCTTGTGAATGACTCTACTGCAGTCAATGACCATTTATATCCATAATAGTATCAGATAAAGAGTATGAAAATATAGGCATGTAATGATGAAAACAGCCCTGCTGTCTGAGCTAGTAGACAGTAGTAGTACGATGTACTTACTAGTAGTAAGATGAAGTACCTTGCATGATATTGCATGTAATAAGCACAACTGTTATTAGTTGGGGTTTCACCTTTGCTCAATTTCCTTTTGTTGGGAAGATTTTTAACAAGTTGGATTCTTCACAATGCAGAGCTTGATGACTCCTGAAAATAAACCATCAATTTGCATTCAGTGAAACAAGGTGACGGATTAAAGCACTAATGAGTAATTTATTACAGCCAAAATACTGAAATGACAAGAAACACTTTCCAGATGGCTATATTTGAATTGCCTATGCTTATCTTCATCCTCCCATGGTCTCATGGAGTGAAACACCTCATTTGTTTTGACTCACTCAGTGCTGTCTTCCAGCTTGCCATGCTATTTGGCATCATGCTGTTTACTTCTGGAGGAGGGCATGGGTGAGTGGCTGCTGTTGCTTGACACATATTAGTCTTTTGCGTTTGCATTGAGCTTTGATGGCTTGCTGTGTTCTCTCACAGTGAAGAGAGACTCTGAACATTTAGGCCTTTGTATATTTGGAGTCTTGTGTGGGTCACACTAAGTTGCACGTTGCCAGTTAATCATGACTACTTTGTCAGTAAAAGGCTATATACCTTGTCACGGGTCCTTTCCATTGAGGTTAATTCTATTGCAACTCAGTCAATAAAAGGAAGAAATTTAATTTAGTAGCTAATTTTTGATTCAGTACTTAAAGTGTCATGGAGGTCATTAGTTGTAAATTGTGTGACTCTGTACAGCTAAATGAGGTGACGCGAAATGGATCTGATCTTAACCCTTAATCATAAACCAGTAGAAAAGCAACAATGCAGATGTCCCTGCTGTATAGAGTATGTACAGTGCACTCTGTCGAGTATTGTTGCAAAAGAAACTGTGACAGGGTGGTCAGGACCCCAGCGTGGAGCACAAGGGTCTTGTATCAGCCTTGTATCAGTAATGACCTGCTTACTGTACATTGTCCTGCTTGTTACATGGCTGCTCACCAAATAAGTGGAAATTAAATATTGATTTAAAAATTTTGCCTTATTATCTTCCTCTCTGAAAAAAATACACCACTACAGTGTAGAGAACAATTGCCCTAGCAACAAGATGAACACTTGGAGTAATATTATAACTGAAGTCATCCAAGGTCATTTTCACTACAGTCAATAACTGAGATACAAGATAGATGCAGTTGCATTTGAAATGAGAGAGCTAGCCTGTGATGTGATATGAGAGACATGAAAGTAGTGCCGGTTTTAGTTACCAAAATGAGTGGTCTAATACAGCGTTGCCACTGACAATGAATATTAGGAAATATCTGACTGCTAAATGCAAGTTTTCTGGAGAGCTGTGTAATAAATATTTACAAAAGCCAAATGGTACTATTGTATATGTACTAACATTTACAATCACCCCCAAAAAGGACAGGTAATAGGCTATTCATTATTATTTATCTTTCCATCTATGCAAATCTATTCCCCCGCAGGTTTAATAGTGCCCTAAACATACAACATCTGTGACAGAGGAGCTCTAGTTTTCATATGCCCCTTGGGTCTCGCACAAAGTTACAAACCATCTGTCTTAAGTATACCAACTGGCCAACTTTAAAACTGTTTCAATTGTGCTCTGCGATGGCCATTTCTCTCTAGTTATATCAACATGTCTTTATTTTATTCTGTTAGTGCGCTTAAAATCTGTTCAGGAGACGTTTTGCCTAAGGTGACCCGCATTGTTTTTATTTTAGTCTAGTCTTGTTTTCCCCTGACATGTTTCTCAAACCCACAGTGTATGTGCGGTTAAAAAAATTAATGTTCCGCAACATTTAGCTGTCCTTAATGTAGACTTCTAGGCTGTTCAAGAGACTGGGGGATCTACCTGAGGGCCGCTTTGGGGGGCAGCTGGATCTAGGCCAGAGGAAAACAGCGATATCTAGCAACATACCTTTTCATTGAAATGTAAATTTTGGCCTCTGGATCAACATTTCCAAATTCTGTCCTACATTCGCTTTTTAAAATCAAACCAACCAGAAGCCCCACTTACCTGTATCATCCATAAATTACTGGTGATGTAAGAAGCCGGGATGTTGGAGGCAACCTTTGTTTGGTGATACTGATATTGCAGTCTGCGTGTAATAAGGTCATTCATCGTCCTTTGATGCAGCAGAGCTGGGTGGCCTGGGAACAAAAGGTGGCTGGTGGCAAACCTGACTCATAATGGCAGAACAGACAGAGTCGTCTCGGCTAATGGCAGCCTGTCATGATTCTGATGATTTCTGCAGCTCTATTTCACTGGTTTTGTCCCTGAGCAGTTTGTCTGCATGATGAAGTGCTGAATGCATTTCTGATGGATCGCATGTTGATGTTTTGCTTTTTTACCAACCAGAATGTGCATGACTGAGTGTGACATATGCTAGAGCATCTCTTTTCTCTTCTGTAATTTTGTAGACACCACTGTTATTTTGTTCTGATTTCCTGAAATGAAATTCTAATGTAAAACGAAGCACGCCCGCCAGGCAAGCCGGAAGGTTTCTGGCAGTTTGAGACAACATTTACCGTTTTACTCATTTACTCATTTTTTACTCAAACCTTTCCATTTTTAATACTCTACTGAAATATTACAGAGCCCCAGTTTGGTAGTAGATAAAGTAAGAGACACTTTAAGTATTTAAATGAATTAATAATTTCTTTGTTGATTATATGACACTTTTGAGTGAAAATGTTTATAGATCACAGAATCTGTTCTCAAGTCAGGCTGCTGAATAGTAAATCATCCACCTGGCATGAAGATCATGCTCACAGCTCCCACAAACTGTCAGGCATATGCTTCACTGGCCAAGGACTCAATTGGGTATAACAACTGTTGTCGTGTTTGTCCAGTGGGATATGACACCTTCAGAGAATAGCCCTGCTCTGCATACAACTTCATTATGGGCATAAATAAAGCTTGAAGTGCAGTACTTGTGACTCTCGGACAATTGGACAAAAACACAGAATTTGCTGCAGGTGGTGTTTAATAATTCATGGACATGTGAAACTCCCTACAAGTTGGAAGAGATTTTGTTGCGTGGTAAAAATCCATCTGCTTTTATAAACACATACCACACTGGGGTGTTAAAAGACTAAACACATGGAACCGGGGAAAATGTCAAAAGATCTGGCTAAATGTCTGATTGTTTGAATCCTAGGTGACACTTTACAGTTAAGTGTGTTGGCATTAGTTAAAGGGATAGTTCTCCCAAAAATGAAAATATTGTCATCATTTACTCACCCTCATGTCGTACCAAACCTGTATGAGTTTCTTTCTTATGTTGAACATAAAAGAAGATATTCTGACGAATGCTGGTCCCCATTGACTTGCAT
>NW_015544194.1:761852-778469 GCF_001515605.1 Sinocyclocheilus anshuiensis | reverse complement strand
TTTTTTTTTCCCTACAATCTAAGTCAATGGGGAACGACAACTGCTTGGCTCTTCAAAATTCTTCAAAATATCTTCTTTTGTGTTCAACATAAGAAAAGAATTTGTGCAGGTTTGGAACGACATGAGGGTGAGTAAATTTTGACAAAATTTTGGGGTGAACTATTCCTTTAATGCATTATTTGTTTATTAATCTAGGCTAATGTTAATTTCAGGATTATATAAATGAATATTATTTAGTCTTATAAAAAACATGAATTAATAATACTGTACATAAAAACACTTTGTTTGTAGTTCTTAATTCTTATGGGTTAATAGATGTTTTTAATTAATCAAAACTTATACTCTAAAGTTTTATTTCTATTTTTAGGATTTCCGAGTCATTTTTTTTTTCAGAACCATGATGATCCCACATGGCATGTTCCACTTGTAAAAGACACTGGGGAAAATACTTTACATACACACCTATTTAGCTGGCACATACTTGATGTGTTTGTGCTTTATCAGCCTCAGGTACTGATAGAACTGTGTTACGTATCTAGCGCTGATGACACATATACAGATTTTTGTAAGATATAAAGGTAGTGGATGCTTGTTTATATATCATGGTCTAAAATGGGTTTACAGTGTGCTTCTGAACTGTGGAAAGCTAAATATAGCATACCTAATGTTTTCATATGCTTGTCATCACCTGATTCCCCTGTAGACAGAGTAGATTTGTTTTATGATGGCGCTGGGTATTACATACACCGCAAGCGTTATGTATTTTAAAATCAGATTGCCCCAAACCATGAAACAGCTGCTCTGAAAATAGGAATTATTTGGAGTGCACGCAAAAATAGAACAAACACACCCAAAATGAACCCAGGAGCATCATGAAGACTGTTTCTTAGAGACATCAAGAACGAGAGAAATTGATTTCCTTTTCTTCAGCCAAGACTCATTAAAATAAATGGCAGGATCAAAAAGCCAAGTTTGATTAAAGCCAGACTTTGATGTAGTCATTTGCCACCTGTGGTTGTGTGTCACTACCCGAGAGGTTCAGGAGACAATTGGGAGAGCAGCAAGGAAGATGGCATTTCCCGTTGAAGCACATCTGTACCGACCACATCCCCAAAGTAAGCCTATTTTCTTCCATCACTGTCACTGTCAGGTGTGAATACTTCAGGGCATTTTCAGCTGCAGGACTTTTTTGTTCTTATTACCCATTTGCAGGGTTTACAGCATTCCAGGGTCTCTCAGGAGAATGAGCTTATTCCTTAAATGTCAAAATGTCCTATGTCAAAATGGCCTCTACTGCACTACTGACATCCATAATGCCATTCATCTGATTTCTGTTCCCTGCATTATTTAAAAGAGAGGGACACTGAGAAATATTGCAGAAAAAAAAGAGAGATTCTCAATGGTCCGCCTCTCCTGCAGAGCCTCTTGTGTATGATATATTAATTATTTTGAGATTTGACCACATAATACTTGTTGCTGGCTGTTTATAACACACTGTATTCATATTTTATTTGTTTGTGGCATTGTATATATTTTATCCAACAACCCAAGAATACCTATAGGCATCAAAAAATTTAAATAAATAAGAAATCAGCTCCACAGCAGATTCCAAGTGATCAGGAGGACATTACAATTCAACCCATTGCACCCTTGTGCAATGTAAGCATATTACACACATTCCAGTCAACGAGACAAAGTATATATATATATATATATATGTTATATATTATATACGTAGTTATAAATTTGTTTACCTATTAAATATTTTGGTGCTGGGTTGGGTCATGACACGCTGTCAGATATAAAATCTGGATCCTGCAGCAAAACCATATGAGATCCACCACTGTGAGTCTTGCTGTTTTAGGGAATATGGAGCAAAACACATGATTCATCTTGCATTAAAGGGGTCATGAACTGCCTTTTTTATTTTGTAGTTCCACTTATAATGTTATCAAGATTTTTACATAAAAAAACATCATAATTTAGAAGTAATAGGCTATTTTCTGTCCTGTTTTTAACCTCCCTCATCTGAACGCTTTGTTTGAATAGGCGTGGTGGATTGTAGACTCGGAAATAAACGCCCACTGCTATGATTGGCTAACAGTTCCTATGTTTGACAGCCTACATCCTTCACAGATGGACGCTGCTGTGTTTTATGTTAAAAACGCATAAATACTCAGTACATATCGAACGATCTGCAATAACAGACAAAACAATAGTGACCACGTAATAAAAAGTTACTCACACTTGTGTGGTGTGACATTACTGTCGGATCCAATATAGTCGGCACAGCATCGTCTTTTACTTTCGGTCTTTCTAAAAACCCTGTGTCAAATTGTGCCTTGTTTGTAAACAAATCTGTGGTAAAAATTAAGTGAACACAAGAACAAGTTCTTACTGATGTGGTCTGGCACTTCATTAAAAATACAATTCATCAAATAAAGTTTATCGTTTGGTTTCTGCGTAGACCTGCATTTGCCACTCTTGTCATTTACCTGTGTGAATCGGTGGGCGGGGCTAAACAGGCAGTGATGTAGAAGCAGGCGTTGATCTTCTTCTGTGGAGGCGGTGTTTAGCCACACTAATACAACATAAAGAAGCACATTCCAAAACCTGTTGTTTTGGCAGACTGGCTTCAATATAGGCTGATTTTAGACTAACAAGAACGTTTTGAGTTCTTTAACCTGTTTCCACCACTGAATAAAAAAAATAAAAAAAGGTAATTGCGACTTTTTTTCTCACAATTGTGAGATATAAACTGCCAATTCAGATTTTTTTTTTCTCAGAATTGCATGATATAAACTCGCAATTCTGAGAACATAGTCTTTTTTCTCCTTAGAACTGGATTTTATAACTTGCAATTCTGAGAAAAAAGTCAGAATTGCAAGATACTAACTCGCAATTGTGAGAAAAAAAGTCAGAATTGCGAGTTTATATCCCACAATTCTGACTTTATTTCATGCAATTCTGACTTTATATCTCACAATTCTGAGAAAAAAGTCAGAATTGCGAGTTTATATGATGCAATTCTGAGATGTTAACTCATAATTGTGAGAAAAAAAGTCAGAATTGTGAGACAAAAAGTCGCAATTACCTTTTTTTATTTTTAATTCAGTGGCGGACATGGGCTTTGACCTCTTATGTATCAAAAGATCAAGGGAATTTTGATTTCCTTTAAAGGGTGTAATGTTTTGTCAGATCAATGCTCTCCCTCCCGCTAATACCACTTGCATCTATCTAGCAAATCATGGTTCAAAGGCTATTCAATAGGTCTAAACTTCCTGCTTTAAATAGAAAACATGACAACACAGGAGAGATTCATGGGCTCTTAAGACCTTCAGCAAGTCTTGCCAGGTCAAATCAGATTTATATATACATATATAAATTATATATACATATATAAGTTATATATACATAAGTCTACTTACACTTATGCCATTATTGAGATTTTGCTCTGCAGCTTGCTGCATCGCACCCACAAAGTACTAATGCTTTTGTGGTATGATTATACGATTTTCATTCTTTTTAGACTCTTTTATTGTCTGTCTGCTTGAAAAAGCAGCTTGTTCAGAGGATCCATGCAAAAAGCCACTTTGGAACTGCCATTGATGTAATGCACAGCAGCTCTGTAATATGTAGTGATAATTTTATCACAAGAACCTCGACTGGTGCCATATACCACATAACAGCTCATCTAATAAGTCACACAATCGCCAGCTCTGCGTTGGTGTTCCATGGGAAGATTAGAGCATTAACAAAACGTCTAGGACAGATCCACAACGGATCACACACACACATGCACACACTCCCTCTCCCACATCGTGCCTTGATCTGGTTGTACTGTGCTGAGATAAACCCTTCACACACGTAGGGTCGGTTCTGCTGCTCTCCGTCTTCCTCCTCTGCCCTCTCACTCAGAGGAATATCGAGGCACCGCTGAGATATACCCTTCACACACGTAGGGTCGGTTCTGCGGCTCTCCGTCTTCCTCCTCTGCCCTCTCACTCAGAGGAATATCGAGGCACCTCTTCAGTCTGTTTGTGCAGCTTACCAACCCCTGCGCCTCGTGCTCCACATCACCCTTCCCCTCCACCCCCATCAAATCTGCATTTGATTATCCCCCCTTGGTAATCTCGCTCGTCTCTCTACCTGCCGCGCCACCGCCTCTCGCTTATTGTTTAGTATAATGGTGTGGGGACTTACAAGGATTTACACCTGATTATATCCCGAAGGGCGAATCCCCCATAGACTGACCTTGCAGTTCACTATTGCGATTGGCTAAGCAGACTCAGCCCATTCGGCCAAATTCCTCATCTCTCTCTCTCTCTCTCCATTTTGTGTCTCCGGCTCTCGCTCACTCTCTCTCCATTGGCTGTTGTTTATCCACCCTGCCTGTTTACCTCCACGAGTCATCCATTTGTCACATTGCAGCTCCCGGTTGCTTTTGACGAACGCTGCCTTTTGCATAAAAGCCCGGCATGAATCGCTGTGTTCTGACAGGATGACGGCGAGGTAGAGACAGGTTTCACTAAGGTATAGTCACATTTCTGGGGCAACCCCCCATGCCGGCATCCCTCTGTCCCTGCTCCTGTTTCCCGCTGCAGTCGGTCTGATGAACAGCAGAATTGAATTTCATTAGTTACATTGTCCGTTTTGAGCTTTGTGCTGCTTCTCTTTTCCTTCCCCCTCCTTCTCACTTCTTATCCCTCTCTGCCTGCCAGTCTTAGGCTTTCTCTCCCCCTCCCTCGCTCCCTCCATCTCCTCCATCTCTCCATCTCAATGCACCACAGCTCCTCCCTCCACCTTACACAGTGTCGACTCCTCCCTCTCCATCTTTCTTTCCTCTCTCGCGCTCTCGCTCTCACTCTGCTGGGTATGGCATGTATGTGAGCGGGTGCACTCCTGTTTACATGCATGCCTGCATCTGGGACAGACTCTCATGCATTCTGTGGACTGTAGATGCTCGTGCGCCACACTCTGAGAAATTTCTGGACCCCTTGCTTGCTTTGAGGAATTGTGTGGTGTTTTTGTTTTCCCTCTCACTCATGAAATTCTTCAAAAACCTCCTGTGTGCCACCCTGCCAGTCTGGAGCGATTCGGATCTAAGCTGCACTCCGGCAGAATGGAATTGCCAAATTTAGACTCCACCGCATGACGTTTCTGGTAAGAGCAGTTTGCATTCAGTGCCAGATAAGCATTTCGAGAACTCTGAGATTCTGAAAAGGTCTGAAGGGGGGAGACGAGACTGGGATTTTCAGAGGGGAAATGTGTCCGAGAGGGATAGGGCACAGGCTCCGGAGGGAAAGATGCTGAATAATGCTTCTGAACCGGACACGGGACCTAATACCGTGGACTGTCATTGCGCAGGGAGGGGGTAATTTGCTACAAATAAATATATCTGGCTGTGTGGGCTTTCATGCATGTTTTCACCTGCACTATGTTTCTAAAAAAAAAAAAAAAAGAAAAGAAAGAAAGAAAATCTCACTCCTACCCCCCTCCTCATCTTTTTCTGAGTATTTCTATATGGCCAGGTTATGATACATGCTGTCTATGGTGCATGTTTGAATATATGTGAGACTTCTGAGTGTATTTTTGGTGCTGTTGTCATGGTTTATTGCTCAAGGATATTTATTTTGCAGGGTGCATTATGGAAGAAAATAGTGTATTGCTTTTGACGCGTTTGAGTCTTTATTTCACAGTCCTCATTATAGAGCCTATTTCTCTCCTTTTTTCCTCTCTCTCTCTCTCTCTCTCTCTCTCTCTCACACACACACACACACACACTCATTTTCTCTCTTTCTTTCTCTCTTTTTCGTCTCTCCCCGTTTTACTGCTTGGAAGCAACTTCCTCCGCAGCTAATGTGGCGTTTAAAGGAATAACAACATTACACTTCATTTCTTATTCTTAATGTCAAAAATACATTAAGAGGAGTCTTACTGAATGCATCAAAGATTCATGCTATCTCAATGGTACATCCTTTACAGCTGTCAGATCCATAGTTTCTTATGTAAAGGTGCATTGTCAGTGCACATCTATAAAACCAAGATTCATTTTTTTTATTATTCACCATCATATATACACAGGCCAATAATATTCACATGAGGTGTGAGCTAATTCTCAGATTCAAATCCAATACACCATGTGCTCTGCAAAAACCTCCTTCTGCTGTTTTTTTCCCTCTGAACACAGGGTTATCCATCAAAACACAATACATCTGCAATATGCATAATGGCTTGTGTTGGGTAGGAAGATGGGAACATGAAACAACTGCATGGCAACAGTATCCTGGCCACATTCTGAAGATGATGTAGCTGCCAGTGGAGAAATCCAGGCCAAAACACAAGAGCCGTGGCTGAAAATCTATAACCGAATAGTGATACAAATAAAACAGCCTATAAATTGAGATATGTTTCGGTATGCTGGCGATTGTGTTAAAAGGCAATCTCCTCATTGAGCAGATTCTCAGCTGGTGCTAATAGCCATTATGATAATGCTGCAGTCTGATAACAAACAGCAGATGAAACAAGATAAGGCAGTGCTACAGGAGAACTGCATCACCTCACGCTCTTGTGATGTGCGTTCACACATAGATTAGAGCCTGTGCCTGTCAGACCTCGTGTTTTCACAGCTTTTGTGAATGATGCAGCCTGATGGGACCAAATCCCAAAAATCATTGAAATTCAGCTCCTTTCCAATTGCGAACCTACCACATCCCTCTCTGCCTCCCTATTCATTCTCTTCTATTCGTTTTTTAAGCAGTCAGTGAGGGCCTGCTTTCAGCCGCGGTGGCATAGATAGACAGACCGGGCGTGCATTTGTCCTCATTGTGGAGGGATGCGAGAATTGGACGCCATAAGCGCAGCGGCTCGTTTCTGTCACACAAAATGAGGGACTATTGAAATGGGCTGTACATAGCGGGAAAGCCAGCGAGGGGCTGCTGTGAGAGGCAACCAAGTGGCATATCAGACAGCACACACTCACTCCAGCCTCCCACAAATGTATTCAGAAGGTCACAGAGTCGCTTCACTGCAGCAGACTCTCCCATTAAAATTGAATCATAACAGCTTTATGTAAAAAGTTAAAAATATGAGACCAGGCCTATGCCTTCCTTTCTTGCTACCCCGTTTCTAAGGGTTACGTGAATGAAAATGATGTTTACTTGTTTGAAGCGACGTTTCTGTCGTTTCGGAAAACTTGGCGTCGTATCTCCACCGATCATCTGGGTGGCTGCTGATGGCTAAATTTGCACCTCGTGAAAGACGAGAGGAAGATATCATTGATTGTATCAGTCAGACTAATCAAATTATTAGCCTCGGATGGAGTTCTGGTCAGAGGAACAATGCTAGCATAATTCAGGAAGCTCGAGAGTGATTATCCTGTGGCTAATTTCATGAGATAAGCTCCTTCCTAATAGAACTATTGATAAAGAACTCCAAGGAGCTCAGTTTGAGCTAGATTGCTTTTGGGATTACGGTCGTCCTATATTCTCTCCACATTTTCTCTCTTCTTTTGTTTCAATTAAACCCAAAACAAAGAGCCCTGTGTTTAAAAGAGGAAGAGCGGTTGGAGTAATTACCAGCTTTGCCTGCTGGTAGCGGTGAATTTAAAGTGAATTTCAAGAGCATTAATGAGGAATGAAAAACACTTTATGGAATTATTATTAACCGTTGCCGGAAAGCTGAGGGAAGAATTGACATGGGACTGGGCCCAATTAGATTTCACGCCATGACAAGGAACCTGACAGCAGCTGTAGCTTTGCAAATTTAGCCAGACCATGGGCTGAAATAACCTATAATGCTTCAGCTGGCTGATGGGTGGGCACATGCTTGATGCCGCTTACAAGGAATGGATGTGTTTTATTGTCAAGAGTAAGAGACAGAAATGCAGTGCATCTGTTTCATTTCCAGCCCTTGAAGGATGCTTATTTAAACTGCAAGCATCACATATCGCTCCATCGGCAGTTAGTCAGAAGACCAATATTCGGGTGACGGGTCGTAACTAATTTCAATCTCAACCATGCTTGGAGTTGAAACATTCATGTCGTTTACTCAATTTATGATAGCATGAAACTTCCAGGCCACCAGTTGGCACAAAGAAGGTTGCTCCCAGTCTTTTTTTTTAATGCCGGTTTTCATTTTCTCTTCAGATTTAAATGCTTTTAGAGTACAAGAGTGCCAAGCTGTGAGGGGAAATCATGGGGAATATGTATTCAGATTAAAAAAAAGACACGCTATAGTCTTGTATCAGCATGCTACTCTCAATTCCATATAGTGTCCATATATTACTCCTCTTCATGCAAAAGCCTCACTTTGAAAGTTTAGTCATGGCTTTTGTTTGAATGGTATACATTTCAGCACAGTGCTTGACATTTTCGCTTCGATAAGCCTGGAGTTCCCTGTTTCGACATCAAGGTTCATGTTAGTTTTTCCTTTAGTGGAATGTAGCTTTCCAAACCTTGGGCTTTGACCTAAATCTTACTTTCATTAAAAAACAAAATCAAAAGAGAGGAGTCAAATGGAAGCAAACAGTTGGAAGACATGTCTCTGCTCTGAATGCTGCATCTGTGGGCTTAAAACCCAAGCTGATTTGGTATACAAAGTTGTTTGTGTGGGGTAGGAAGAAGACAAATGTATGGGGCAAGCAGGGCTGATTATTGATTTGGTTCAGGTCCTCACTGATTAACTGCTGTTGTAAATACCGATAAAGACACCTGCTTATGTTGTGATGAATGGTAGCAACTTGATTTGCCACCCACAACTTGGGCGGCCTTTACACTATTTTCAATGACCTAGCATTCAGATATTTTTGCAAACAGACTATTTCATTTTTACTCCGCTTTGCTAATCGGTTGTACCTATAGCAATAACTGACCAACATATATTTCAAAGCAAATAAAAATAAAGAGTAAAAACACCGGTCGATTCTACTCTGCAAACAACACAATGATCCCATGAATGTGACTCCAGCTGTCACAACTGTATCCATAAAACATTTCTTTACATAAAAGTTTTAAATGATCAGGGTATAAATGAATTGTACAGCGAATGGTTCACCCATGCAATTTCACGACCAGACTGCATGAGAGCAGACAGCCAATTAACAGCAATTTAGCAGATAACTATTTATGTATTGGGAATATTTAGATAGCTGTTAACCACTGATTTGCTTCATACTGTGAAATGTGTGCAGTGTGATCAGGGATGCCAGAGAGGGAGAAAAAGAGAGAGTGACAGGCAGAAGGAACGGGATGATGAAGAAATAGATTGGAAGAAGGAACAAAATGAACTCCCTCAGGCCAGTATAGCCAATTAGTTGCTGCACTCTACATTCGCTTTACTTTCAACTCACAGTAGCTTTCTATTAGACTGCCTATTATAAAACATTATGCTTAGTGGTATCATTTGCCGGCACAAATGAATCATCACTTAATCCTTCTCTGAAAGAATGTAATAAAAATCGAAGTAAAATTAAACATTTTCGAATTGTGATTGCAAATAGTTTTTACTTGTGGTTAACATCAGACTATCCTCAAAACGATGCTCATTTTCAATATTTCTCTCAAATATTTTTCTTCCTTTGTGAGATATTTGAAATATTACAAACATGATTACAGTTTGGTGTTATGATTTATGAATCATGAATTTTAATTGAACTGGAATTAAAGTTTCTAAAGCCTAGAAAAATGTTCAGTGCACTAAGACAGAGTAACAGTATTTAATCTGTTTTCACTCACTATGGTACAATAAATAACACTTTTTATTCTAAAAAAGTACACAATGATGAATCACCCCACCATTAACAAATTATTCTTTTTTTGATATAATATTGTTAATAAAAAGCACAAAAGCCCTGCTGTTTACTATAAATGTTTTTTCTCCCCCAAAGTATAACTCTCTGGAGATCAAAGCGAGTTATTAATTACTATGTAAAACATGTTGTTTCATGACTGTTTTTTCTAAACTAGAAGTTAAATCCCTGACTGAAACACTCATTTGCCACAACAGGAGTGTGTTTAATGTGCATAGAGAGAGCACAGTTCCAACTGGAATGCACAGTAAACCCAGTGCAATTTAAACGCATAAGCACAAATGTAGGAAGAAGAAACATTATATTCTCTAGTTAAACACTGTTGTGTTTTGAAAGTATTGTTTTATTATGGCCAAAAGTACAATTTAATATATCTTTTGTCAATTGAATCCCTTATTTGAGCCTATAAAACCCAAATAAACAGGAATGTCCAAGTGGGTCACTACCAAGCTTTGCTTATTTGTCTTGTTTGGTCAAGCCGAGGCTCACTGGCAAGGTCAGGAGCACGATGGTGAACAGGGAGAGAAAATAAGGAGACTGCGTAGATGGTCCGACGTGATATTTTTTTCTCAAGGTTATATTTGGGATTGACAACCGCATTTTCTTTACAGGTGTGAGTCTCGAAAAGTCCCGTTCACACAGCAGCTTACAGTTGTGTTTAGAATACAGTCCGTATGAACCATAGACTGTGGTATGAATGTGCAACGGGAGTCAAGCCCCTATTCCTTACCAGCAACTATAGTGACAGTGACCAAAGTAAAATCAAAGATGGCAACGTGCATACAACTGAAAGTCTTAGCACTTTCTGACAAAATAAGGAGACTGCGTAGATGGTCCGACGTGATATTTTTTTCTCAAGGTTATAGCCAGGATGAAACAGAGGGGATGGAGTGGGAGAGAGAGCAGGAAGATGGACCTTTGGGTTGAATTACATTTGTACATGAGTGGGAGAGACAGAATATCATCCAGTGAGCACTCAAACACATGAGCGGTGTAACATGAAAATATAAAATCAATTCAACTGATAGCCATCCTCTGTGGTTTCAGGTGACGATGAATCTCGATACCGCCATGATGGGCGTGTTTGGTTTCGTCTGTGTAATTTGCCTCGAAACAAAACATCTGTGAAAAACAATTGTTTTTTTGTTGACAAAGGTAAATCCTCATATTTGTTAAGAGCTTCAACCTTAAACATTCATTTCTCCGTGAGGGTCTCTAGCTTAAACAGATAAATAGCTCGAAAACCGTTGGAGGCAGAATTGATTTTGCCCTCTAGCTTGACAGATAGCCCTGAAAGTAACAAATAGCGAAGAAGAGGACAAATCTTTGAAGCGCAACACTTATTAACTTCATGAGTGTTGGGAAGGTGCAGTAATCTAAAAGAGATCTAGTCCTCCATTAGGAGAGGAAGGAGGCATCAGCCGGCAGACACCTTGTGAAAAAGAAGCCTTGCTAATTCCTCCCACCTGCTGACAACAGATAATTGAAAAGCGAGTCGCAGACCCTTCGAGTATGAACCGGATATGGACTTGTCAGTCAACTTGCTCATATTTCATTGCCTGATTGAACTCGACTGGTCAACAGTCTTCTGAATTTCTCCTCTGCGAACCCATGCTATGTTGAGTTTGAGTTACAGTGGATGTTGCAATATGGCAAAATAGGGCATTACATTTGAGGGTCCTGCTCTCAGAGGAGCACTATGTTAAAATAAACGTGTGGTTGACACTTTATTTCTTCCCTTCGAGCTAGCGGGCAGGGTTGAATGGGTATGACCTTCCCGTGTTACTGAGGGAAAAGAACAGAGGAGAAAATGTAATTTCCACCACAAAGATCTTGGGAGAGCAACTCGCTTTAGATGGCACGCAGCCTGTCGTGTGACTGAAAGTTGGGTAGTAATTATTAAACAAAGAGAATGCTTAGTGCCGTTCTAAAACAGGAATGTTGATGCATAATCAACACATCACGCTTTTAATGTAAACAACTGCACATTTAGCTTGCTTTTTGAGGGAAGGGTAAATTTATGACAATAGAGATGGCCTTTTAATAGCGATGTACTTGCTTGTTACAGAACTGGCTCAAATTTAAGAATCTAATACAAGTGCGCTGCTCCCTCTTCCCATATGCAGAGCAGCTCTCATTGACTACTGTAAATTTCTTCAAATCAATCAGGCTAAAGGAGCACATTTCTGTCGGAATATATTGCATGCCAGGAATGGCTGGTTACACTAAAGTGCCCTGAGGTAGATATGCCTTTAAAGACACAATTCTCTGCATGGAAGTTAATGCGGGGGTGTTGACTAATAAGATGAGCTATTGACCATGTGAGTGAGTTCACTATATTGAGAATTACTCCGTCAATGCAATATTCTGGCAATGTAACAGAGAGAAGCAGTTTTTTCCTTCTTCATACATTATTTATAGTCGCCTGACAGACTTTGATTTGTATGTTTACAGAATGGGGGCTTCCTGAGCAATGATTTAATCTTTTAATTGGATAATAAATCCAACACTTTGTGTAGTGGCTTTTCAATTGCCATCAGTTGACCACCGAGGCCAAATTAGTTTTAAAGCATTTGCTTTACCATACCTTAGCATTTGGGCTAAAACAAAGGTTACAGTGATTAGGAACAAAGATGGAAGTTTGTGTGTGTATATGCAATCCATCATTTAGATCTGGAAGAAAAAAAAATCAGCCAAAGCATTTGTGCTAAATGATAATTAGTCTTTTTGGCTTTTCTTTTTTAGTTAAACTATCATAATTTTCACTTTGCCCATTGGCAAGCATTTGCAAGTTGCAGGCCAAGAAATAACAGCATAAATGTTTATAGTTCGCTTTTTATCAATGGTAAAACAGGTACATATTTCTGCCCATGAGCTGAGCTATTTTCCTCCTGTGGGAGTACTATGCGACACCACAACAGTGAAAAAATAAGATTTTTTGATATTGGAAGCAACAGCCATGTTTAATTAGGGAAACCGTGATCACACCATGCAGACCTACTGTAATTTTAAAGTGATTTCCATCTGTGCTTTGGTTTGCTTGTTTAAAACCACCAAGCAAAATTGTCAATAATTTTAATGAGCCAACACCTTTGACCTGTTCTCTCCTCAGACAAATTCTCCCAATTATAGTTAAAGGTCAAAGTTGGTTGTTTGGCAGATATTTGGGAGACATGCATATTGAACAGAAATGTGCATCGCAGGGGATGTCACACATAATAACAGTTTAAACAACCCTGCTATGCCTCCAGAGGCTTGATGCTTGCTCAGCCGGGGAAGATCGTGATAGATTCAGCGTGATTAAAACATCCCATTCTTGGCAGCTCTGTTTACGTCATGACCTTCACCCTCACACCTCCTCATGCCACACGAGTCGTTTAATCGATGTAGTAATTCTCTCACAGTACCCTGATCGGTTTGCTCCCCGACTGTATGCAGATCACACTCGATAGATAAACGAGGGATAAGCACCCTTGACAATAACGGCCCTTTTGATCTAGCTGAGGTGCACTAATATGAAATTGTTATCGCTGAATTTGGGGGGGAATTTGGAATCATATCACAGGTGATATCAGGGTGATATGATTCCCCCTAAATTTGGAATCATATCACACCGAACTATTTCCGCGAGTTCTTTCGTCAAATCTTCATTAACCAACAGCAGCTTTTACATTTGGGTGGAGAGTGGAGCATTTCATTTGAATCGCGCACAGAACACAAAACTGACGGGCTCTAAAACATTCAGATGACACAGCTCATTTCTCCGTCACTGTAATGCCGAGTTCACACTGCACGATTTTCAAAGTCGTCGGGTAACCGTGGTTTTCACACTGCACGACTATCTTAGGTAGCAGTCAGTCGCTGCTGTGTTCACATTGCACGATGGATCGGCGACAGGGGGTTTCACATTGCATGACTTCACAATATAGGAAGAATCGCCGACAACTCTGTCTGGTTCGCAAACTACGTTTCACAACAAAACACACGCGAGAAGTGATAAGGAATTAACGCGAGAACCCGCGTGCGTCAGACCGGAGTTCTCGAGCAAGACTGGAATTATAATATATATATACATTGGCTGTAGGTCATCGCCGATGTAGTTTTCAGTCAGAAATCATGGCACACAGCATGATTGTGAATCGCCAATAGCTCCAGATATTTAGCATGCCAAATATTTTGCGGGCGTCGGCGACGTGTCGGCGATTCCTTCCTATCGGTTGCATTCAAATTCAAATAGCCAACATTGTGAATATGGAAACATTTGGATTCGTGCCAAATGAGACAGTAAGAAAGAGGATTATAGGGCCAAAAAAAAAATAAAAAAACATCTCCAGAATAAAGTCATTAGCCTATAATGCGAGATTAAACTCATTAAATATCCAGAAAAATGTAGAAATAAAATATTGAGAATGAAAATAATTAAATATCGAGAATAAACTCGTTCATCAGTCAACTTCATATTTGCAGCCGACACTGACTCAGAAAACAGTTTAGTAATAAGTAGCCTAAATAAAATATGTTCTAGCTATTTATGCAGTCCGCTTGAGTGCGAAATAGGCTAGGCTATAGCCTATAAAACACTCGTTTAGCATAGTTTAGTTTAAGTTAATGTAATAGTTTAATTAAATATAAACGTGCGATTACTAATGGCTTAAATGAGCGACTATAATAGCCCTTTTTAATAATAATAATAATACAAGGAAGGAATAACTGACAACGTGCCGTTGAATTACAGAGCACATTTGCGAATTTTTCAAATCGTGTACACGTTAATGAATTGCACTGGGCCTTGTTCGTTGGTAGTTGTGTGTAGGGGGGATGTGAAATGCTGTAAACTGCGAAAATGAAGTCTCAAAATTCAAATGAACTGAACAAGATCGACTCGAAGTAGACGTCAATTAATGCACACGTGTCACCTGATCCACATAAGCACAGATTCCTTTTTGCATGAGCAATATCATCCCATAAGATCGCGTCTTTGATAATTCACACTGCGTGATTGTCACTGGCGTGAACGAGCACCGATTTGCCTCCGATTTCGGGCGTTTGTCGGCGATTTTGCAAAACCCGTCGGCGAGTGAAAAATCGGGCTAAAATCGTGCAGTGTAAACTCGTTATAAGTTACCGAAAACACAAGTAAAAAAACACGTAACACACATTAGACATGCGTTTGGCTCTCTCTCGCACTGTATGACGTGACAGACTATTTGTCCAGTCCTGTTCCGATCACACAGCGCGTGTCTTCCGAGAATGCGGTTGTGAGTCCTGAAAATTTACAGGTGTGAGTTAGGTTACAGAATGCGGTTGTCATGCCCGTAAATAACCGACCTGTGTGAACATAACCGTATTAAGAACTCAAATACAGGACTGACAACCGTATTCTGCTGCGGTGTGAACGTGGCCAGAGAGACACACGTTTTTAAAGCACTGCGCATTATAACCAATCCCATACGATTCTGTTGAGCTTATGAATGCAAGGACCAATCAGAGGCGTTCAGATGAGTCATCGCTGAAACACGCTGTTTCGTCACCTCGCGCTCGCATTGAGGTTAAAAGTTGAAAATTAGTAACTCAAACCCCTTTTTCTAAGGCTGCGTTCCAGTCCGTTTTTTTATGCCCTTCCCTCGCAAACTTCTCGTTTACTCGGATGTACGTCATTGATTATGTTGCATGAGTGCCCACTTCTGGCAGAACCCTTGGAATGGGCTGAACTGGAACGTCCTAAGCCCTTTATCACTTAGAATCAGCTATGGAGTTGGTTTATTGTTTACATTTTTCCCTTATGAATTTGTTTGGTGCAGCATTCTATATGTATCATAGGTATGTTTGGGCTGTTATAAATGTTTAAAAAATCATTTATATATTATAGAGTTGTTTGGGGTGGGGATAAATTAAACACGATCTGCGATGACGTCACAATCGTGTTGCATTGTGGTCTATGGAGCGGCCTGAAGTGTGCATATGAAGCAGACTCGCTCCCTCTGTCAAAATCGAGGGGTCGAGGGTCTGTCCATATAAACTTCCCTCATCCACTTCACGTGGAACACAATTCAAAATGGCAGCGGGGATTCCCCCGAGGGGAAGTGCTTAGGGAAGTTCGGGAGTGGGTGTCTAAAAGTGGAGTGGAACTCAGCCTAATGCTGCGTTCAAGTCCTCCTGGGACGTTCGTACTTACGAGTTGACAAGTCGTAATTACGACGTCAGGTGCGTTCAAGTCAGTTTAGTCGGCACAAGATGGCGGTGTACCTTCTTTTAATAAATTACAAGAAAATACAACAGGGTCTGTTAACTCTGCTTATAGAAAATGAAGAGCAAAGAATTCGCATCAGGTGTGTTTTGCGTTTTTAATATTTTTAAAACATGCAACATGGCAAATCAAAAGACTCGCACTGTATGTCGTGACAGACTATTTGTCCAGTCCTGTTCCGATCACACAGCGCGTGTCTTCCGAGAATGCGGTTGTGAGTCCTGAAAATTTACAGGTGTGAGTTAGGTTACAGAATGCGGTTGTCATGCCCGTAAATAACCGACCTGTGTGAACATAACCGTATTAAGAACTCAAATACAGGACTGACAACCGTATTCTGCTGCTGTGTGAACGTGGCCATAGTCTGGAGAAATTACTGACCACAGCTGCAGGCTGAGAAGCAAGAGCAGCTTGTGGAGCGATCAGTCCGGCTTGAGGTTTGAGTGTAGCCAAAGCTGCAAGCAGAATAATGAACACGTCAGTAAAGGCACAGTACCATAGGCACATCCAGAAAGCACAATTCTGCCGCTCTTACCCTCTCTGGCGGCAGTGACCTCTTTCA
>NW_015544194.1:745899-761833 GCF_001515605.1 Sinocyclocheilus anshuiensis | reverse complement strand
TATGAATGCAAGGACCAATCAGAGGCGTTCAGATGAGTCATCGCTGAAACACGCTGTTTCGTCACCTCGCGCTCGCATTGAGGTTAAAAGTTGAAAATTAGTAACTCAAACCCCTTTTTCTAAGGCTGCGTTCCAGTCCGTTTTTTTATGCCCTTCCCTCGCAAACTTCTCGTTTACTCGGATGTACGTCATTGATTATGTTGCATGAGTGCCCACTTCTGGCAGAACCCTTGGAATGGGCTGAACTGGAACGTCCCAAGCCCTTGATCACTTTTAGAATCTGCTATGGAGTTGGTTTATTGTTTTATGAATTTGTTTGGTGCAGCATTTAATAAATTACAAGAAAATACAACAGGGTCTGCATTTTTTTACTTGGATTTCAGCTGCGTAACAAGAACATGACCAGTTTAAGTTTATAGGACAACTAAACTACCAATTTAAACAAAAATTTACCGTCAACTGCAGACGTTGCATCCATGGATTCCGCCATGTTTCTCATTGACACGCCCCCAGCTCGGAAGCTCGGGGCTTTAAGAACATTTCGAGTTTCCCCACTCGTAATAACGACTTTGTGGTGGCGTTCATGTGCGATCAACTCGTAAATACGATCTATCCGACATGACTTGAATGCACCATAAGCCTCTCTACCTAACCGCCGGTCATGCACATCCGCCATGTTTGTAGGTTTTTTTTTACGCGTTTTATTCGTGTTTGTAGTTTTGTGCAGAATCCTTCACCAAAGCGCAATGGATTGTGGGCATTAGCCATTAGAGTGTGCACGGATCCACACTTCAAAAATCGACCTGAAATAGTAGACCATCCAGGGACTTTTGGCATACTCTTTTCAACATACTATGCTTTGGGACACACTTATTCTAATCTCACATACTATTTAGGATGGATAGTATGAACATTGAGACGCAGGGCAAGAGGCAAAACTCTGATGCTTTTTTGGGTAACAGCCACTAGGTGGCGCTTCGGTAGCACGGCCGCTACCGAAGGGGTAGTGAAAATTTTGGGGTGAAAATTCCAACTGGACAACAGCACAGAAACACAGAAATAGACAGAATAACAACGAAAGAGAAGTCGAAGTGTAATAATAGAACGCAATGTTGGGCAATCCACTGCAAAAACTATCAGTGTGACAGTAAATCTTGCCTTTCATCGTTTTCCCAAAGACCTGACAGGTAATTAATTATTCACAAAAGTGTAAAATTATTGTGTGTTTTGAAGTGGGGCGTAGCGCTGTCTTATGCACCTGCTAACTTTAACTGTTTTTAGTCTAGCGGTAAACTTAAATCCTTTTAGGAACTGCAGGTCGTAGCCATAGAAACCATAATAATGATTTATATGGATATGACACTAAGTAATGCTTATGCAACTTTACACATTTTACAATTACTTACTATATTATTATTTACTATTACTCCACTAGGTCTGAAATATGTTTTAATCCCCTGGGACACACTACAAACATGATGCATTGCTGCGTCTCTGTCATAATTAAATAATTAACATTTTTTGGAGAAAGTGGCTGTGCATGTTTTGTTTTTTTTGTTTACAGTCTTCCTTTAACGGACATTAATATAAGATGATACTGCAAAAACAGTCAAGCTGTTATGTAATATATTTATTGTCCAACATTCCTAATTTTTCTGTCATTACCTAAAACGGCTCGTTCTAACATGCCCGACATGGTTTCTAGAGAGCAAAAGGTTTTGTGAAAAAAGGGAAGACTTTAAAATAAAGTCTGTAAAATAAACTGTTAAAAGGATTTGATGTTCACTAGTCTAGTGATTGTACGTTATTGTTGTCATCGTTCAGTATGTATTTCAGCTTTAATGTACAGTTTTTTAAACAAAGCAGCTGATATTTGCCATAGTAGGCTACTGCCGAGTCGCTTTCACCCCAAAATGGCGGAAGCGCAGGGCTGCTGATGGGCAGTGTTGCCAGATTGGATTGAAGATCTCTAGCCCAACTACAGCGTTTGTCTATTGTTTTAGACATATTTTTAAACTGCAATCATCTAACCTAAATGTTTCGTCACCCAGTGTATTTGTGTTTTTCAATTTATAATGTTGTTGATTCATATTTATATTGTGAGGAAAAGAACTTTGATTTCAAACTCTGAATTGAATTAATTTTAACTAAAAAAGACAAGTAAACAGTCAATAATAAAATAAGAATAGATAAATGACAAGCAAAATGGCACAAACACATACGATAAAAAGATACAAATAAAATGAACTGTGCTTTAAGTTTTTCAGGTAGGTATAACAGTAATATTCAGGTACAGAAATACCACAGAAACTGAATAATCTGTTTAATTTTAAAATAACACTGGTTAGTCTTCAATGTATAAATAAACATTAGTGACAGACAGCAGCAGGTTTATTTAGGTTTCTGTCTCTTTAAGACCTCATGCACGGATCTAACTGTTACACATAAGTTTTGTTTCTCAACTGTTTACATTCCCTTAATAGCCTATATACCTGCAATGTTTAGTATAAATCGACTGTTTACGTAAATACTCATCAAGACGGTCGGGCAATTTTACATAATTTTGTATGTATTTGGCCGTTTACGCGCAACACAACCTTATTCAGTAACGTTAGTCGCGCGCTCTCAGACAGACCCGCAGCACCAGCAGTTTCAGAACCGCAGCCACAGAACTGGAAGTGAGGGGCGGAGCTTACATTTTTTAATAGAGTAGCGCCACCTTACGGTTTTTGAGGGGTAATTTGCTTTTATTACACACGATACGTCATACTTTATGCATGTATGCATTTTATAATGACATATTAAGCATTTTATAAACATTAATCTTGTGCAATTTAGTTGTAGACCTATACAGTTATTAGTTTCATTGTATTATGCAAGTTATTTCCTGTTTGTGATATTAAAAATAATGTTTGAAACTTCTGGGCATTTTATATGAAATATACTTTAATCACAAGATTCAAAATATATGTTTACTCCAAAGTCAAGAACACGTGCATAATAAATGTTTCTATATGAAAACTAAAACATTTCAATAAAACACACACACATACAAACAGCAGCATAATTTTAAAAGTAACAATCAAAATGTTAAATTGTTAATTAAATATTAACAATTTTTAATTGTTAATGTTTAAATTGTTAATAATTAAATAATTAAATTGAAGTTTATAAAATGAAGTATGAACAATTCACTATTAAGCCCATTTTGTCATGACAATCCTGCATGAAAACAAGCTCCTGTCGTCAAGTCAAATTCCTTGTGTGTGTAAACATACTTGGTAATAAAGCTCTTCTGATTCTGATTCTGAACAAATTCAAGTTTCAATATAAGATAATAAAGCCAAGCACATGTTAAGTACTTAGCAGATAAATGCTTAACGTAATATATACGATAATTATTAAACATACGATAGCAAAAACATTACAGACTACTCACCGTGCTCTCTCGTTGTCAATAACTCCGCCCCTCACTTCCGGTTCTGTGGCTGCGGATCTGAAACTGCTGGTGCTGCGGGTCTGCAGATGCGGCTCTATGCGCGCTTTGGGTGTGAGCTCACAGAAAGGTCTCACAGTTTAAAACTGTAAGACTCAAAAGCATGCATATTACAAATATTTTATGGTATGACACCCATATCTGGTACTTAAGTAAAAATACTATAAATACACACGCCTGATTTTTGTTTTAATTATCCATCGTACATAAAAAAAACAACAAAAAACATTTGCAATCAAGACAAAAAAGCCAGAAGTGAATGTAAACCAGATTTGGCCCAGACTCTGTTGCTATCTGTGAAGCCAAGCATAAGAATAGCCTACTAATGTAAATTTGTTAACCCACAGTAACAAATTTTAACAGATTAATCGCATATTTTCGTTTGCTGCATGCTTTTAAAACCCAATAACATTTTTTTTTTTTTTTTAGGAAAATAAAAAAAAGATACGTCTGGTATAAGTTGCATTTTCAGAAATAATAACGGCAGGCCTAATAATGTTATAATGTACCAACATTATAGGATATTTTAGTTCCCCTCACTTTACAACAAATCCTTTAAATTTAACCGTATCAGAACAGAATAAGAATTTAAAAATATATAATTCTAATGGATAAATATAATTGCAGTATATAAAAATATGCTTAGCAATAAACATGCCAAAACAAATAAATTTATAAAGAAATGTAAGGTAAAGTTGGGCTTACCTCTCTCAGGCACAAATCCAAATGTGTCCATATTTGCTATGTAGCTGAAGCTAAACTATTAGCCTTATTAGGTAAAATAGGCTTTGTAGTTCACGCACGTTCCAGTATCGACGGAAACATATCATAATGAGCAAAAATATGCCACAGTGGACCGGGTCTCACGCCGAACGAAAATGGTTGTTTTCTTTTTCTCATACAGTCTTTTACTTTTGAATGTCTCTGTTATATCATTAATCAAAGCTCTGAGTTGCCTTTACGCAGCATGTTCCAGTGCAGTAGTCTGTTACATTTTTCAAGCGTCAGCATTTTCTCCAAAACCATCTCTTGCTATTTTAAGAACAGGAGCAATATGATTGTCTCTCAGTTCTTTTGCTGAGTCTTTCTCTATTCTTTTTCTCAGCAGGTTACCATCAAAATGGTGGCCAGAGAGGCAAGTGGGCACAGCTACCTGGTGGCGTGCTGGCAGCCCATTCTCATCCTGATGCTGGGTACCGTGCTGTCCGGCTCTGCCACTGGCTGCCCCTCTCGATGCGAGTGCAGTGCCCAAGAGCGCTCAGTCGTGTGCCATCGGCGGAAGCTGATCGCCCTTCCCGAGGGAATTCCCACTGACACGCGGCTGTTAGATCTCAGCAAGAACCGTTTGAAAGCCATCAACCCGGAGGAATTCCTCAACTATCAACACCTGGAGGAGCTACAGCTCAACGAGAACATCATTTCCGTCATTGAACCAGGGGCCTTCAGCAACCTCCTTGGCTTGCGAATACTGGGGCTACGCAACAACAAGCTGAAGTTGATTCAGCTGGGTGTTTTCACTGGCCTCAGTAACCTCACTCGATTAGATATGAGTGAGAATAAAATTGTCATTTTGTTGGACTACATGTTTCAAGATCTCTACAACCTGAA
Organism: Sinocyclocheilus anshuiensis; assembly: GCF_001515605.1. Lineage (NCBI taxonomy): Eukaryota > Metazoa > Chordata > Actinopteri > Cypriniformes > Cyprinidae > Sinocyclocheilus > Sinocyclocheilus anshuiensis. Next base: position 756,729 of record NW_015544194.1, on the reverse strand, counting down.
AGAACTGGAGGTGGGGGACAACGACCTGGTGTTCATCTCTCACAGAGCTTTTCATGGCCTCAGCAGCCTAGAGCAGCTCACTATGGAAAGATGCAACCTGACCTTTGTGCCAACAGAGGCCTTCAGCCATCTTCACAACCTGCTGACCCTCAGGCTGCGACATCTCAACATCAACATCATTCGAGACTTTTCCTTCAAGAGGCTCTATCGACTCAAAGTCTTAGAGATAGCAAACTGGCCTCTTTTAGAAACCTTGACCACAAAGTCCCTCCATGGACTTAACATCACAACCTTGAGCATCACAAACTGCAATCTCACTGCCGTCCCTTATGAGGCCATTCAGCACCTGGTGTACCTTCGCTTTTTCAACCTGTCCTTCAATCCGATCGAGGTTGTGGAGGGCAACAAAATGCACAATTTGCTGAGGCTCCAGGCATTTCACTTGGTTGGGGGACGGCTAGTCAGCATTGAGCCTTATTCCTTCAGAGGACTCAACTACCTTCGGGTTCTCAATGTATCCAGCAATAGTCTAAGCGCTTTAGAGGAGTCTGCCTTCCACTCGGTCGGCAACCTGGAGACACTGGCTCTTCACGACAACCCCTTGGCATGCGACTGTCGTCTCCTCTGGGTCTTTCGCCGTCGATGGCGACTTAACTTCAACCGCCAGCAGCCATCTTGTGAATCACCAGAGTTTTTGCAGGGTAAAGAATTCAAAGACTTCCCGGATGTTCTCCCACCGAATTATTTCACCTGTCAGAAATCCAAGATCCGGGATCACAAAGCCATTCATAGATTTGTGGATGAGGGGACCACTGTCCAATTCCCTTGCCAAGCAGATGGAGACCCCGCTCCCATGATTATGTGGCAGTCTCCAAAAAAGCAATTAATCACTACTAAAAGCATTGGCCGGCTGTCGGTGTCTCCGGACGGCACCCTCGAGGTTAGATACGCCCAAATACAAGACAATGGCACATACACCTGCATTGCCGTCAATGCAGGAGGAAACGACACCCGTTTGGCTCACCTACATGTTCATAGCTACTCTCCCAATTGGCCCCATCAGCCCAATAAGACCTTTGCCTTCATCTCGAACCAGCCCAATGATAACGGTGCCAATGGAACTGGTGCGACGGATCCCTTTCCCTTTGATATGAAGACTCTCATTATCGCTACCACCATGGGGTTTATCTCTTTCCTGGGAGTGGTGCTGTTCTGTCTGGTGCTCTTGTTCCTCTGGAGCCGAGGGAAAGGCAATGCCAAGCCAAACATCGAGATTGAGTATGTGCCACGGAAAGTAGACGGAGAAAGCAGCCCAACTGAGGGATCTCACAAGATCAGTATGAAGATGATTTAAAAGACTAATCGCCATTGTGTGTGCATTACGTGAATAGGTGTTCTTGACAACAGACTTACCTTGAGGGAGGAATAAGGGAGTAATCTTTGCACCCCTTGCGGAATTGTGAAAAGAACAATGTTCCGGAAAAAAGCCTTTTACATTTTTTTTACAGACTGTACAGATCAATCACACAGGGATTGTGTCCTCAAAGGGGAAGCAGACAGGCCATTTGAGACTTTCAATAATCTGTGTACTTGTTCGGGTAAGTGTTGAAAAACATAGTCCTGTTGAAATTTGTGCGAAAGCCAGAATCAGGAGGACCGGTATAAATTCATACCTGTCCTCTTTGTCTTCTTTTCTGTACATAACTATTTCGATGTACATTGGGCAATACAGTGGTTGAATGCAGCCAATCAGAGGTTATGGGTTGTTGAGCCTACTGGAGTGCATGTGCTATATCTAGATACATGCAAAGTGTATAGGTCTAATTAAATCACTGTAAATGTCCATTACCAACTCTTTATAAGAGATCAATTTGTTTCAAATTATTTATTGATTAGGCTTGACAATCATTAATATCTCAAAGGTCAAGTATTAATCATTAAATATGGTTTGATGGTCCGATTTCAATTTTGACACCTTACATAGTATCATAAAGCCAGATGTAGCTTTGAATTTAAAGCCATTTGCTTTGACTGAACATGTGACAAAACTATTGGACCTGTGGTTGTACTCACACTAAATTACTATTCCATCTGACAGATCTCTGTTTTTATTCACCTGAAAAGTTTACAACTTTATTGATTTAGTCATCAAAATGTCGTCAATTTGCCATGCTATGATGCATTTTCTACCACTCTCACGAGACAGGTGTTACTCGGTAGGTAAATGTGTTCTACAACCCTTACAGTGCTGATTTTGGGACAATGGATGGCTGTAAAACATATTAAAATGACAAGCTTTTCTACTTCAATGTCTTTGCTCATTTCTTTTGCTCTGCTCCGTGAATTAAACCTTGAGAGCTGGTGAGGTACACAGGAAGATAGAGACGCTGCACTAATGTACTGCTAAAACCTTCGCTCTCCCTCACACGCCATATTACTATTCAGCATTTTCTGAAAAACATCTTTTCTCTGTAAATACTCATTTCAGTGTTAGTGGGTAGAAGACATCATGACATTAGTGAGAATGGATTTGAAGTGTTAAATCAACCTAAGATTATAGGTTGTTGAGTCCATATATGCATGACTCTTCCTAATTGAATTAACTCAAAATTCATTAGTTTTGACCATAAAGAAAAAATAAGCAATGGGGAAAAATTATCAAAAGTCCTTATGTCACATTATTCTAACAGATTTAATCTCTACAATGTGGGGGTGATAAATAGTATCTTTAAGTAATATTATAGCTTAATAATAGTACAGTGATTTACAATCTACCATTGTGTTTGAAATACGTATCTCAGTCTGCAGTCAAAATGCCCAAATGCTCTGAATAAAAGAAGCTTTTCATTGTTATTTTTTGAGGATAGATTCGCATAAGTGCATGATCTACTCTACAACAATAGACTGTTGTGCATTTATTTGCTCTGTTCAATAGTTTTGAGCTCTATGCAACTCCCAATACTCTCTCTCTCTCTCTCACACACACACACACACACACACACACACAGATTTGCATTCTAAAGTAATCCTTAACATGTAATAAATCCACAAATATTCAGAGATCCTTTAGTTTTTGACTGCACTCGTTTAGACAAAGCTACCAGGGACAAAGCCACCGCACATATCAGGATAGGACCAATCTGACAACCCATCATCTCGCACAGGGGCATAATGGAAAACGAGTCAGCTGGAGTCTAAGCACAGAGACCTCATGTTTAAATGGGAAGTGATGGTTGTGTAAAATTGTCTTCCTGCCCTTTTTCTACTGAGATGACTCACAAACAGTTGGCCAACCCGCACAGCTCTTTAATACTGAGCAAATACAACCGCAAGGGAGTGGTGAACATTAATGAGAGAGGAAGTGGAGCATCCAGATGTCAGAGAGAAGAAAGGCAAAAATAAAAGAATAGAGATGATTAATATTTAGTGAGGTAAGACCATTAAGAACAAAGCCAATATCTGGCAATAGAGGCTGTGTTATTCGAAAATGATTTATTCAAGTTAATACAAAGTTGGCTAAAATATTTAGCAACTATCTGCAACTACAATATGAATTTAAATGTAAAAGATGAGGAGGCTTATTTTCTCTTTGTTGGATTGCTTTAAAGGGGTCATATGATGCGATTTCAGTTTTTCCTTTCTCTTTGGAGTGTTACAAGCTCTTGGTGCATAAAGAAGATCTGTAAAGTTGCAAAGACTAAAGTCTCAAATCCAAAGAGATATTCTTTATAAAAGTTAAGAGTCAACCACCCCTACCTAAAACGGCTCATTCTAACATGCCCCCACATGTCTACGTCATGATGTGGGAAGATTTGCATAACGCTGCCCAAATGTTCATGCAAAGAAAGAAGGCGTAACTTTTATTCTCGCTGTAGTGTTGTTGCTGCTGCCATGTCGTGAAGGCGCTGTGTGTTTCGTTGTGAAAGCGAAACTACTTTGTTTGGCCTTCCAAAAGAGGACGATATCCGCTTCGTCATGCCTGGAGCTGATCCGTGCTGGTCGCTGAGGAAATGCATCAACTTCGCGCTGTGGATCGCCGGATCGGCTTTCACCGTGGACGAAGCGGAGTCCAGCCCGGGGTCGTCACATGTGGTTGCCGCAAGCCCGCTGGATGCTCCTTCGTCGAATCGTTCCTCACTCTAGGCCTCCGGCCTCCGCTCACTCTAGCCCGCTGTGTGTGACGCTGTGTTTCGTTGTGAAAGCGAAACTACTTTGTTTGGCCTTCCAAAAGAGGACACGACTAGAAATCAGTGGTTAAATTGTATTTACAACACTGTTGCAGAAGAGTACAACCCAAATATTCAGATGTGTCCAGCGCATTTTATGGAGGACTGTTTACTGAGCCTGGGAGAGTAGACTACAATGCCGACTGTTCTGACTCAGCATAAACACATTTCATTACACCAAATACACAAAATAATGTTCTTTTTAGCAACATCATATGACCCCTTTAAGTACTATTTTGTCTTTTTGCTATTCATATGTTCTGCCTCCTTGGCCTTGCGTCTGGAGGTTTTAGTACAATTTTTGGAATTTAAAAAAAAAAATGGTGTAAAATTATTTATGAAACAGTTTTCTCTTTTACATTTTTTTTTACAAATAAATGGCAAGTAATGCACTAAATTAAACATACAATTTTTCAAGTAGAAAGACTGAAATAGTATTTTCCTGTAAAATGTACTCTAGTACTGTCCTGTGCCCTGAGGACGTCCATCTAAGGCTGCCACTGCCACCCGGGATTCACATGGAACAAGTGGGAAGTTATGAGTATTAGCAAATCTTATGTCAATGAAATTCCCCGCAGCCCCCAAATCTATCAATGCTATGGTCTCAGTGTACTTATCATTAAATGTTAGAGCAATGGGAACTTCTAAACAGTTAATTCGTTGCAGCTGTTGTTGATGAGACGCTAACATGGAGGCCTGGGCAGAAACCTCGGTGGTTAGCTGATAGATCGCTGCTGGTTCCGTGTGTGGCGAAGTCTTCTGTAACGGAGAGTCAGAGGCGTGCGGATCCATTTGCAGCTTTTATTAGAATCAAAGGCAGAGTTAAACAGGCAGTAATCAGTCAACAGCGTCACAAACAGCAGGGATAATCCAGGAGAATAAACAGTAGCAGAGTGAGGGTCAGGGCAGGCAGCAGAGAATCACACTAGTGGCAGAGCGAGGGTCGGGGCAGGCGGCAGAGAATCACACTAGTAAGAACAGTCCGAGGTAATACACAAGAGACGACAAGATAGGGGATAAACGCTCAGAAATGTAGCCGGGGCAATACAAGACTTCGCAAACACTGAGAGTCTGGGAGCTGCTTAAATAGGGAAGCTAAGGGGAAACACCTGTGCCAGTAATCAGTTCCAGGTACGGGGTGTATGGGAAATGTAGTCCATGAACGTTAGTACTCGGGAGAGGGTGCCCTCTGGAGGCCGTCGGAGAGAGCCACAGAGGCCTGATTCGTGACACCAACATATTTTAAAACAAATGTGCATGTCTGACTGTAATTCATCATAATGAAGCTTTCTGCCACTGTAATTTGTAGATTACTGTTACACAAAATGGTCATGCAGTTTGTTAATCCTACAGGCTATATGGATAAACTAACACTGATTAGCTGTGACGTCTTTGAGGTAAGTGTTTCTGTTATACAGTGGAAGGGAACTTCCCAGTCTTTAATTATGTGAGATTTTACCACTTCATTCATCTTGAGGAGTGTATTAAGCCTCTGACTTATAAAGAACTTGTTCATCTGTTGGCTCACAGTGAGAGGATGATGGCTACATGCAGTTTTTGATCAGTGAAAACGTATAGTGTTCGAAGCATTATGACATGATTTGTTAAAAAGAGTTAGTAACACACACACACACACACACACACACACACACACATATATATATACTGTATATGTAGATCTTTTATACTAGACTTGCTGTTATTTTCCTAATATATTTTTCTCTAAAATATAATAGACATTTTCTGAGAAAATGCAGAATTTGTCTTTCTATTGTCTTTTCAACATCGCACCAGTGATCAGTTTTTGCACAAAAAGATACAGAACTATTGACTGTGAATAATGTGCAATGATATTTACTGTTAAGGCCCGCCATTAGTCAATTTTGTGTTCACCTTCAACCTCTTTTTCTGTGACAATTAATGGTGTTGCACAAAACATGTTTTAAAACGAAAATGTCATGGGTTATTAATTTCTGTTTTTCAATGTGTGATTCATTGTGATTTAGTACAAGAAACACAGAGTGATACTACCTACTGCCCAAGTACATACATTCTGCAGTTCTGTGATGGGACTGAAATAATGTAGAGCTTAGGGGTAAGACAGTAACACTGCATTATTGTTTTAGAAAGCTACTACTTCCTCATATTTAAGAATTGGCCATTGAAGAAAAAAGTATGATATTCAATACTTTGGGCCTGAGGTGGGAATATGTAATTTCTTATAAGATTAAAAGTAACCTTCTCAAATTAAATTATAGCATTCTTCTTTAATAGTTTTTACACACACATATCAAGTTGAATCTTTCTTACTGTATATGGTATATGAATGGATGAATTAATGTTGCTGCATTTGACATTGAAAGCATAGGTCTTAATTTAGTTATATTTTTAAGATGGAAAGCGTCTCAGGTTACTTATGTAACCATGATTCCCTGAGTAGGGAACGAGACACTGCGTCCTCTAGGGGTCGCTATGGGGAACGCCTCGTCGTGACCCGTGTCTGAAGCATACATTCAAAAAACACCAACAACATGTTAGCCGGCAACAGCCTATGACGTCACTACTGGTGCGACTATAGTATAAATAGGCGCCGGGAGAACACGTCATCCGCTTCTTCGTCTGAAACTTGCGTCCGAAGCATGCCAGGTAACCTAGAGGACGCAGTGTCTCGTTCCCTACTCAGGGAATCATGGTTACATAAGTAACCTGAGACGCTTTCCATCTTAAAAATATAACTAAATTAAGACCTATGCTTTCAATGTCAAATGCAGCAACATTAATTCATCCATTCATATACCATATACAGTAAGAAAGATTCAACTTGATATGTGTGTGTAAAAACTATTAAAGAAGAATGCTATAATTTAATTTGAGAAGGTTACTTTTAATCTTATAAGAAATTACATATTCCCACCTCAGGCCCAAAGTATTGAATATCATACTTTTTTCTTCAATGGCCAATTCTTAAATATGAGGAAGTAGTAGCTTTCTAAAACAATAATGCAGTGTTACTGTCTTACCCCTAAGCTCTACATTATTTCAGTCCCATCACAGAACTGCAGAATGTATGTACTTGGGCAGTAGGTAGTATCACTCTGTGTTTCTTGTACTAAATCACAATGAATCACACATTGAAAAACAGAAATTAATAACCCATGACATTTTCGTTTTAAAACATGTTTTGTGCAACACCATTAATTGTCACAGAAAAAGAGGTTGAAGGTGAACACAAAATTGACTAATGGCGGGCCTTAACAGTAAATATCATTGCACATTATTCACAGTCAATAGTTCTGTATCTTTTTGTGCAAAAACTGATCACAGCCTATGACGTCACTACCGGTGCGACTATAGTATAAATAGGCGCCGGGAGAACACGTCATCCGCTTCTTCGTCTGAAACTTGCGTCCGAAGCATGCCAGGTAACCTAGAGGACGCAGTGTCTCGTTCCCTACTCAGGGAACCATGGTTACATAAGTAACCGGAGATGTTCCCTTTTAAGGGAACTTCAAACTGCGTCCTCTAGGGGTTGCTATGGGGAACGGTATACCCACGCCACCATGCTGAGGGGAGTGCATGCCCGAAAAAAACACGACGAGCACTAAGTACCAACTCTACTATAGAGTGACCATGGGAGTTGCCCCTGGGACGTTAAGACGGCTGTCAGTGACATTATCCCCTACGGCCAAAGGCCTAGGCTACATACCCCAAAAACTTACCTGTTAGGGCCAGAACTCCTGGGCCTGGGGTAGAGCTCAAGGCTTGGAATCAAGAATATATTCCTTTAAGGGGATATGACCAAGTGCCTAGAATCATAATAGGTCTTGGCCTGTCACCCGGGGGCTACTGCTTGCTCTGAATGAGCTTGCTGAAGGAACTGTCTCAACAGACCCCTAGTAGCAACACCCTGTTAAAGTAGGTATCCTGAGGATACATAGGTGGAGTGATGCCCAAGGTGGAACCTGGGCTTAACCAACTCAAGAAAGGGCACGAAGCCACCATGTGTAGCCCTTGCCATACAGGATTTTAGAAAGAACGCAAATGCTTAGCGTGTGAACTTACCACAGTGTAGATTTTAGAAAGTGCACAGGGACTTTGCGTGCACACTTACCATAACATGGATATTAAAGATACCGTTCTAAGGGACCCTCCTGGCACTCTGAAAGAGCAGCCCATAGATGGAAATGGTGCATCCCAAGAACAATATGTTTGAGAAGTCATCAACTCAATCTATGGTATAATGCTGGAATGGCTAGCAGTAAGTTACCTAGCTGAGGGAGCATAACACCCAGCACTAAGCCGAGAGGGGGCTCTACCTACAGCATCTTCGTTAGAAATCTGAAGGGTAAGCGTACTGCAAGCTTAGCCAAAAACGCGGCGCATCAGGGATACAGAGAAAGGGCCTAGTTCACCTGATGTTGCCGGTTCCAGGTGCTCTGGGAATACAGAGAACTAAACTCTCCATGAGAGAGGAGAACTCCGAATTCAGAAAAGGGGTAGCATGCTCATAGGCAACCCTCTGATAGCGGGGAGCACTGCTAAACACCACCACAAACAGCCCACGGAGCTCAGAAGGGGAGAGAACTCGAATGCTCGGAAGAAAGCACCATGCTCACAAATAACCCTCAACAGTGAGGGGAGCGATGCTTTAAAAGTGTGTCAACAGAGACACACTAGTTGCGCAAAGTCTAGCGTGCACACTTACCACTCATGTGGATTTTAGAAAGTGCGCAAAGTGCTCAGCGTGCACACTTGCCATCATGTGGATTTTATAGAGATTCCCAAGTATCTGCTCACAAATGCCCAGAAGTACTGAGCCAAACGGGAGAGGCAAGCTCCAAGACAACCCTCTGAGGCGAGGGGAGCACTGCCTGGCGATAGCACTTTACAAGAAGGGTTCTCGCAAAACGCCACTCATACCTCCCGCTCGACGTCTCAGCAAGAGGGGATATCCTGGTCCACAGGAAGCTCCTCGGGGCGAACCTGGATATGGCATACCAGACAGGGCAGCCTGAAAAGCACGTCCAGGAGAATTGCAGTGCTGTGCCGGGGCCTGATGACCAAGAAGGCTCCCGCAGAAGCCTGTGATCTGGCCGCATGATTCTGGCTTCATGATCCAGGAAGCATGAAGCCGGAAAAAGGGCTATCGTACAGTCTGGATCGAGCATCGACGAGTGAGGTCATCACTGCGCAAGTCGACAACCCGGTTCTAAGTCCAGCAGAGGGGGTGCTCACCGAGGACCTACCCTAGAAAAGGACAGAACACAGGTCTTGGAAAACACGGCAAAGAAGGATAGCAGACGGAATTCACACAACCACCAGAGCATTAAATATATTTTCGAAATGGATCGCACTCACCCACCAAGGTTCCCGCGCAGGAGCCCCGTCCCGAAGAAGCCTCTAGTATGGACTATCAGTAAGGTGGTTACTATGTAAGACACAGAACCGAAAACATCATAGGTCCAGCATAGGAGACTGTAATGCAGGCGCAGGAGATTCCTACCTAACCTCGGTCAGGTGGAGATGATGGTGGTTACAGGGGAATTAGGAAGGGGAAGATAAGGGCAGATGTTAAACCCCCCGAGGGAGATGAGTAGATGTTCAGGTATCACTCTGGTCTGGACGAGAGCGTTGACACCTCGTCTGGATCACCTCCCTCAGGTCTTGCCTACCTCCCTTTGACCCACGGTTCCTCCTAGCCCTACCCGCAGGTGGGGGAGGAGCGCGAGCCGCGACACTAGCCTTCTGTGCTCTGATCCTCAGACCGAGACGGGCCAGGCAAAGTTGAGTTGTTTGGGCTCAGACCTGGACCTTCGTGGAATGAAGGTTTTGAAGGCCGCTGAGCACACCTTCGCCGACCTGAACTTCTCAACCACCGTCTCGACAGAGGTACCGAAAAGCTCGGAAGGCGAAACCGGAGCATCGAGAAGAAAGCCCCTCTCTTTCTTCCCGATATCCGCCAGGTTCACCCACAGATGTCTCTCCATTACCACTATGGCCGCCATAGACCTGCCCATAGCAGAAGCGGCCTGCTTAGGAGCACGGAGAGCGAGATCTGTGGTGCGGCGCAACTCAGCATCCTCATCGGGAGAAAGGCCCTCGCCTTTATCCAGGTCTTTCGGTAGATCAGCCTGATACGCCTGAAGCACCGCCATCATGTGCAACGAAGCGATAGCCTGACCTGCTGCTGCGTATGCCCTGCCATTTAAGCGCGATGTATCCTGAAGGGGCTTAGATGGCAAGGAGGGAGTCTTAAGAGAGGATGTCTCACCCATAGAAAGATAGCTAGCCAGCGTCTCTTCTACAGGGGGCATCTTCTCATAGCCGCTGTCGCGCATCCCCTCGATGTTGGCATAACTCGTATGCTGGAACCAATAGATGCGTGAGGAAAACGGCCTCCTCCATTCCTTCTCAACCTCCGTATGGAGATTAGGAAGAAAAGGAAGGCTCACCTGAGCTAGAGGGCTATGGTCAGACAGATAACGCTCATCGAGATGACCTCACGGCGTCACCTTCTTGGCCCGCTTCCACGGTAAGTCAAGCTTCGCCGTGGCACGATCCATAACCTCCAGTAGCTCATCATACGCAGGGCAGGAGGATTGGG
>NW_015544194.1:735291-744255 GCF_001515605.1 Sinocyclocheilus anshuiensis | reverse complement strand
GCCCTCCTCAGACATCTCCTGCTCTTCCTGGGCCGAACCCAGCAGAGCACTGGGTCCTGGATCAGACGATGTTAGGGAAATCACATCATCCTCCAGCGGCTCACCCTCGTCCACAGCCGACGAGCGCGAGAGGGAAAGCCCCTCCTTAAACTTATCAGCCAGATCCGCCTGCGATCCCCATGACCTCATTCTCCTCCGTACCTCAGCAGCGGCAGGTCCTGAACCACGAGGAGCAGACGGCTGCCCCTCTTTCCTCAAAAAGAGAGACAAATGAGAGTGGAGCTTTTTCATTGAAAAACGCTCGCAGTTAACGCAGATTGCCCCCTCGAGGACATCGCGTGCGTGCTCTTCACCCAAACAAAAGACGCAAAGATCATGTGTGTCATCAGGTGTGAAATAACGAAGACACGGATGCACACATCTCTTAAACGTCTTGCTAGTGCTCACCATAATAATGGAAGAAAGATCGCTCTTACCACCGGAATGCACGCTTCAAACAAAACTGAAGTGAAGACAAAGAAGGGGATGATGTGTTCTACCGCTGCCTATTTATACTATAGTCGCACCGGTAGTGACGTCATAGGCTGTCGCCGGCCAACATGTTGTTGGTGTTTTTTGAATGTATGCTTCAGACACGGGTCACGATGAGGCATTCCCCATAGCGACCCTTAGAGGACGCAGTTCGAAGTTTCCTTGAAAGGGAAATGCGGTTTTACAAATGCTAGAAACATGGCTTTCAAAGGAAAGTTGGCTATCAAATAGCACACCTAACTGATGACAAAGAATTGACAGAGCTGACATCGAGTGTTAGACAGTGTTCTAGGTTATTTCTAGGTTTTTTGTCTGAAAATGAACATTTCAGAATTTAGCAGTAGGAAATTGCTAGTCGTCCAGTTTTTTATATCAACTATGCATTCTGTTTTTTCAAATTGATATGTTTTGTCAGGCAGAGAAGAAATATAGGGCTGAATATTTCAGCATAACAGTGAAAGCTAACACCATGTTTCAACGGTCCTAGTACTGAGCCTTGTGGTATTCCATACTGCACTTGTGATCAATATGTTACCTCTTAATTGCAATTCCACTAATGCCAACATAATTTTCTAGTCTATTCAAAAGAATTTGTGTTAATAGTGTCACCGTGTGCCACTGATATATTCATATAGATTGTTTATGGTTTATAGATGATGACATGAAGGTCAAAAATAAGATAAACAGAAGATTGTTCAAATTAAGTTACAATGCAACCATCGCAAAGTTATCTAAACCTAAACTTTAAAGATTACAAAAAAGCTCATTTTAAAATTAAATGTTTTTACAGTTTAAAATATAAAAAACATTTCACTCATGAGTAGGCTTTCCTCTCTGTATCCTCATTCCAGCTATCAAAAATATGCATTTATCAAATATGGAGGTGTTGGTCAAGGTCATTTTGAATTAGGCATTTTTTATTTTTCAGCCTGTTTAACTGTTGGCATGCAGTCACCGAGCAACAGAATTCAGCACTAAAAGCATTGTAGGCTACAATTAAGTGTTTACTACATCTCAATAAATCATAATAAACTGTAGAAGGGATGCTGCATGAGGCACAGAATTATTATACTATTATAAAGACATAATATCAGATAAAGCTCAGCCAAAACATATAGATTAAGGAATGACAGTGTGATTTTATGTTGCTATTCACTTCTTTGAGCAGCTAACAGAATAAATCAACCTTGGAAGAGTAGATGTATGGAGAGTGAATTATTCTGGCATTGTGGTCTTGCTCTTCATGCATAAAGCAGCAAGGAGAACGGCTCACTCACAGAATAGTTTTATTTGTAATGCAGCCGCTCTGCTGGGATCAAGTGGAGTAATTCTGTAATGTTCGCAAACAGCCAGGAGCTGCCATCTCTTAAATAACATATGGGCACAATGGTGTTACTTTTCTCGAGGCATTACCTCAAGTCACATAATGAAACTGTTTGGTGTCCTTTAGAGCCAAGCCCCCAGTGTAAACTCTCTATACAGCTGTTGTACTAAATGATGCGTGATCATTTCTTTTCAATTAGCTCCACCAATCAAACTTAGCTCTTAGATTACTAATCAGTTTAGCCATGGTGAAGCAGGAAGAGAGCCCTGCAGCAGAGGAGAGTAATTACAGGCAGATTGGCCACTGCTGAGAGCCAATGACACAAAGTGTCTGTGTGATGGAGGAGGATGGCACTCATCAGGGTCTCACAGGCTCACTATTCCTTGTACATTCTCTATACATAATACTTTACAGTCAGGAACACCTTAAGAGACAAAAGCTGTCAATGTAGTGATCCTCATTGTATTTATCCCATATAAATGTCACTCTGTTTTTTAAGAATATGGTAACACTTTATTAGAGTAGTTAGTAGACTGTCTGTGTAATATTGTTAACACTTTATTTGACGGTCCCACAAAAGATATTCTACGGACTGTAAGTAACTTTGCAAGTACTTCAACTTATTCCACTATCCCTAACCTATTAGTCTACTATTATTTCAATAAATTAGTTAACATGTAGTTACTTATTAGTAAAATGTCTAAAGTAGACTATTAAAATGAAGTTCAACCATGAAGATTTTTTGCCTTTTTGTAAATAAATACATAAATCTCAGTTTTACTCTCATACAAAGTTTCCCATATAATTTATTACATTTTACAATCGAACCTCAATACTAAGCCACAGGTTATTTCAAATTGGACATTATGAAAATGCTTGCAGTGATCAATGAGTCAGCTGAGGATTCAGTAAAGCCTCTGAATGATTCAGAGAGTCAGTGAGTCTGATTCAAACCGTTCATGTTAACTAATGCAATGTTAACGAATTGGACCTTACTGTAAGTGTTACCTAACCGTTTATGAATAATTCAAGTAGTTTGGCTTTGCTGTGATATATTACACACATTTTGCCATGTATTTAATATGTAGTTTAAATAAGTTTCATAAGAAATATTTAATTGTGGATATGCAAATTTTATAAAGTTGAGACCAAAGATGGCATATGGATGCTTACTTCCCATTGGAATTTGCACACTGACAGATGAGTTTGAGACTGTTTTTGCAAATCTTTTTGACTGACTCATTAAACACAATAGGTTCATAAGAGTCACTTGTTTGTGAATCGGCCATCACAGTTTGCACTGTATTCACAGTTGTGTGCAAAAAGCACACTCTACAGATGTAATTAACTAACACCACCTCGTGAGATTATATCTGTACACCTGTATAGGGATGCACACAATCTTTAGATTTTTAGATTAGCCTATTGTCGCAGTGTGAAGCCCTAATGTCACCTCGCTGGAACAGACTTTTTGCATCACACAGCAGCTCATTCCACAGTAATGCACTGGGCATAATTTCCATCAAATGCACTTTCAGTGCGCTTATATTCTTGAGTGCAGAGCAGTTTTCATCCCGATTGACCAGTGGAGACAGGTGGCACATTGGCTCTTCTATTAGATTACAGGGTGAGATACTGCCAACCATCAACATGCTGAAGTGGCATTTAACCATCGCAGAGTACTAAGTGAGGAGGCGAAATATGAATTAATGGAACTGCTCCCATGTGGCTAACAGCAGTAAGTAATCAAGTAATTCATATGCTTTTCCTCTCTGATAGGTGCTGCCAGCTGTGTCTGTGCTACATACGGAGATGACATTCCTCTGATGCCAGCTTGGGTATGATTAGGAGGACTACCATACCAAAATGCCAGCTGCTGTGACTTTCTACAAGAGCAATCACCAACACTATTGTTGGGACTGTCTGAATGTGCCAAAAAGCAATAGTCAGGGTGTCTGAGATTTATGACAGATGATAGTTTGAGCAGTGATGTGCAGAGAGTTCTTCAGGGGCAGGGGCTCAAATGTAAAAAAGACAAACCGCAGATCCAGATCGCTCCACAAATGCAAATTCGTCTGTCCAGTCTGACTGTAAAGAGCAATGCTCATCGTCTTTTTCTTTTAGCCATTTTATGTGTGTAAAAACAAAAATGAAAACAGACAGTAGCTTCTGTATATATAAATATGATTGGTGTATACATGACAAACTGGCATTGATGAATTATGTAACAATCCAAAATATCAAATTTGTGGATTTGTAATTAAATTGACCCTTCACAAAGACCTGCCCTCCTTAGTTACTGTTTCTGTGTCTGACAGGCCATGCCGCTCTCACGCCACACATCATGTTCTCACGCAGTGAAAAATAAATCACGGAGCAAAGAGGAAACTGACAATGTGCCGACAGACAAGACAGAGCAGGTTATTGTTGGTATAAAACAAAGACTCAGCTTTCAAATTTTGTCATTTTTAAGAAAGTCAAACAAAAAATAAAATTTTGTGGCTCTTTAATGTGTCATGACAGATCGCTGTAGCGCCTCAGTTTAAGTGGCACTTGAACCAATCATCTCTTCCTCTTTACTAGTTATAGCACAAAATAAACATGAATGAACATCAAAAGGTGTCTTGTTTCAACTACGGAAAGACATCAATACACACCATTTTTCAAGTTCAAGCCCACCGACTTTAATCTACTCTCCTGTCTGACAAAATGTCAGATTTGACGTTATTAATGAAAAAAGATGTGATGAAAAATTTAAGGTATTGATGAAAAAGTTGTGATTGTTTGGTTTATTTTTTTCCTGCTGTCGAGCCATAGGCAGCACGGAAAGAGCCATATATAGCTTGTGGGCCTAGGCTCCTGTCCGCCGTTGTAAATAGATGAGGTAACAATTATGAATATGGAACTACTGATGTATTGTATTTTGTTTTTATAGCAGAAAATAAAAAAATATTGGACATAATGTTAGAAAGCAAGTCTGTGGTGTCAGATGCCTGTCTGTCAGTCAAGTTCGAAATAAGACACACGCAACCTATAGCAATACATCTCAGACTGACAGATATGTAAAAATAAAGGGGAATTTTTTTTGTAATTATAATTCAAATACATTTTGTTTTACTGATTATTATTCGTGATAATTGAAAAAGGGCAGGGGCACATGAGTTTGAGTTGGGTATCCATGTTATTTCGCAACACTGAAGTAAAGCTGGGCATACACTGTGCAAGTTTGGACACTCAGCAGGTTGTGAACCCTTGCACACATTACAAGATAATCATGTCAAAGTAACTGGTACATGGCAAGACTATATTGTATGGCAAGCCAGTGGACATTGGCATTTTCAATGTTGCTGCTATAGCTTCAGGAAAACCTAAAGAAAAAAAGATGGCTGTGCAAATGATTTGATCCTTTTCTGTATAGCTGGTACAATAAATGGTACACTTTTACTGAGTCTGTACACCGCACACTGAATATATAAAAAAAACATTATTGCATTGTTTTTCATGATTCTTTGCCACTGTCAACAGGAATGGAAAGAAAAACCAAAAGGGAGAAAAGCCCCAAATTAATGTTTTTTTTTTTTATTAACAGTAAATTATCATTCACTGTACACTAATTAGAGCAGTGAGGGTGCTGGAGATCCTCTCAGCTGGAGTTTAAAATGAACTAGAACACACAATTAAAGGCAGTCTATGCACTGTAATTTCCAAGGGGAATATTGCACACAGCTCAGAGGCACTTTGCAGATCTCCTGTGGCCACAGAACTACTTTACTACTCCATCCACTACAGATGATATGCACAAAACTATATGTTTAGTTAAAGGCAGGGCCGTCAAGCATGTACAATTCAATGGCAACAAAGCACAAGAAGAATGCACTAAGCATACATTTGACATAACTGTTCATATTACACTGTGGATGAGGGGTAACTAATTCTGTTGCTATCCATTTACATAAAGTGTCTCTTTGAGGTGTAAATTTGATTAAAACATATATTTCCATATTGGCTTATTTGTCTTGCTGTGTGTTTACATACACTGTAGTAAACACACAGCAGGTATCCTTGTTATTATTAAAATATGCCTAGTGTTTGAGCATGTGTTGTGTATTGACTAACATGAGTATGTACATAAAATATAACTAATCACATTACAGACCTTTTTCATTTACTGTTACATTTATCACATAGAATTATAGTGGTTAGAATTATAGTATTAGGTTATAATTAATCTATATTTAATTTAATAGCCTTTAAATTTAAAGGGTAATGACTGTTAATATGTCAAGATGTCTGAGGCTAAACAGATTATGAATAAATTAGCAAAAAGTGTTACATTTCTCCCTGCTCTCACCTACTCTAGTCTGGTTTGCTGTGAACGCAGACAAGCACAGAAAAAAAAAACAGTAAAATGTCCCAGTTTATTTGATATATTTACAGATTAACTGTAATTTTATAATGTCAACAGCACTGTATTTGCACTTAGGTTTCTATAAGGAACTGTGGCACAAATTAATAATGTGGTTCTATTTTTGTACTATTTGCTGGTTCATTTCCGGTGTCACTTTTAATGATTTGTTTTATAACGTTTATGTTCATGTAAAATTACGGGTCATTCCACGAAATCGGTGCCTTTTCCAAGTTTAATCAACATTTTTTAAATATCCCTAAAATGAAGACACCTTAAAATGACAAGAAATTGTATTTTGCCATCTCAGACTATGTAATTGATTATTTTATGACTATTTTTCTACCTCATGCTTTGGTATTTTTGTCAACAGTGTTACCGACACAAGCATTACTACTATAGTTTAATTATAACTATGTGATAGTTTTCACATATATGAACAGCAAAGTTTAATCAATATTGATTAAATATCCATGAAATGAAGACACCTTAAAATTACAAGAAATTGTATTGTGCCATCTCAGGCTAGGTAAAGTGTTACTAGATACTATAGTTTAATTAGAACTATGTGATAGTTTTCACCTATATGAGCAGCATTTTAGTCCCTCTTTTCACTGGGATTGTTTCAAATTTTGGATTTTGTTTTATATTTGTCATTCAGATGACCAAGAACATCCTAATTTTGTAGGATGACCACATGTCAATTAAGAAAAAAATATTTATTTTTACAAGAGAAATATTTAAAAAGGGCTTTGTCCAAATAAGTTACAATGGAAAAACCTTGAAGGTTATATCAGAACAGACAAAACTCCCATTTTCAAAACTCCTCAGAACAGAGCAGAGTAACAGGGATGACAGGACACACATTCTTCAGCACACTGCACATATTTGTTTACATAATACTGTAAAGTTTTTCTATTTTAAAATTGCATTATATTGTTTTGCACTTACTTGGCATAGTTGTATGACAATAGTAAACAGTTTAAGTCAGTTCATTGTTGATTTAGCACATTACATTTCTAAGAGATCTATGTTTTAAGGGTATTTTAATTAGATAATGTGTCCATCTGTTTGTCTGTGTCCCCTCACAGAACTTCAAATATATACTGATCAGGTTCAATTATTAGGCAAGGAAGATGATCAGACCTTGGTCTTTCTATGATCATCTGAAACCAGACCAAGATCTTGATGCTGAATTTTGGTTTGATTTTCTTGAACATTGCAAGACTGGGGCGAGGGTCTGCAGTCACCTTGTTCATATGTTTGATAAAAGCGCTGGACTGAAGAAATCTACATGCCAAAATCCAGTTACAGTTATAGCGCCACCAGCTGGCAGCAGGAAGATTGGCACATATAAATGACTTTGACGTATTCCTCCTATATTTACCACTTTAAATGCATAATGCTCGCCGTTCGCTGTTTTACTAAAGCCACCCCATGGTGGTGAGCCCGGGTGTGAGGGCCCGTTCATCGCTGCTTGCAGCTTTAATTTGTAATTGAATTTACATGGATGCATTATTGACAATGAGTTATGGGGGGAAAAAAAGTTTTATTGAGACTGATCATCCTATCCCGGTCATTAACAACAATAGTAATAGTAACAATATACCAACAATACTAACTAAAAATGTAACTGATGCTCATATGCCACTGAATGATAAAGGCATTAGCTCAATAATACAGCCAGAGTGACCTTTAAAATCTTTAAAATTTTACACAGACAGTCTTTAAAAACAGGGTGACACCTAATCTGTGTCATCCCTGTTACCCAAATGTCAAAACTTGTTAACCTGAAAAATAACAGGGATGACAGTAACAGGTTTGACGATTTTAAACTAATTAGCTAATTATAGTCAAGTTCACAAAAGCATGTTGTACACTTTGAAAGGATGTTACTTGAAGTTATTGATAATATTAAAGGGGTGGTTCACTGGGTTTTTTCTAGGCTTGATTGTGTTTATGGGGTGCAGTCTAACATGTGTTAACGCTTCGTTTTTTACAAATTATTATTTTTCACATAATTTACCTTTATTCCACACCTCTCTGTCCCTTCTCTGAGAAACAGCTGATCATTTCCTTCTTTTATGAAGCCCCTCCCTCAGAAATAGGCGATGGGCTCTGATTGGTTAGCTAGCCCAATGTGTTGTGATTGGCTAAACCGCCTCTAGCGCTAAACATCCTGCCCCTCACCTTGGCGGCATGTGCTCCGGTTGTATTGTAAACAACTGCATCGTTAATATCGCTTATCAGTTTGAGCCCGATTGAGAAGCAGAGGATATTATTGAAGAGGATCGTGCAGAACCTGTGCAAGCATGGCTTTTAATGTCTCATGCTTTTAGATAGGCTGTTATTTGTAAATGCTACTGCTTATGTTAGTTTTAATATACAGTTTTATCCTGATTAAAGCTTTAATACAGTATGGCAATTGCAAGCGCGTCCATGTTTAACGCTTCTCATAACTATGTGAAAATAAGCATATAATTGTAACAGTTCATTGTTGGAGGTGAGCTGAACGAGAGAGAGAGAGATGCAGAGCGTGTGCAGAGCAGGGGGACACGAGGAACAGTATTAAGAACCACTGCTTTAGAACATTGATTTTGAAACTTGTGAATCCATTAGAATCGTTAGAAGACAGAATCGCGATTCATATATGAATAGATTTTTACGTGCACCCCTAGTTTTCTCTTCCTCTTCTCTAAAGCAG
>NW_015544194.1:725276-731929 GCF_001515605.1 Sinocyclocheilus anshuiensis | reverse complement strand
TGTGTTTATGGGGTGCAGTCTAACATGTGTTAATGCTTCGTTTAAAAAAAAACAACATTTTTTCACATAATTTACCTTTATTCCACAATAATCAGAGAGGGGCGCTCTGTCGCTTCTCTGAGAAACAGGCTGATCATTTCCTTCTTTTATGAAGCCCCTCCCTCAGAAATAGGCGATGGGCTCTGATTGGTTAGCTAGCCCAATGTGTTGTGATTGGCTAAACCGCCTCTAGCGCTAAACATCCTGCCCCTCACCTTGGCGGCATGTGCTCCGGTTGTATTGTAAACAACTGCATCGTTAATATCGCTTATCAGTTTGAGCCCGATTGAGAAGCAGAGGATATTATTGAAGAGGATCGTGCAGAACCTGTGCAAGCATGGCTTTTAATGGTAGGCCTATGTTTTTTGTTTGTTGTTGTCTCATACTTTTAGATATGCTGTTATTTGTAAATGCTACTGCTTATGTTAGCTTTTAATATACAGTTTTATCCCGATTAAAGCTTTAATACAGTACGGCAACTGCACGCGCGTCCATATATAACGCTTCTCATAACTATGTGAAAATAAGTGTATAATTGTAACAGTTCATTGTTGGAGCTGAGCTGAATGAGAGAGCGAGAGAGAGAGAGAGAGAGAGATGCAGAGCGTGTGCAGAGCAGGGGAACGCAAGGAACAGTATTAAGAACCTCAGCTTTAGAACATTGATTTTGAAACTTGTGAATCCATTAGAATCTTTGTAACTTTGCAGATATTGTTTATGCTCAAACAGCAACATTAGACACTAACTAATGTTAAAAAAGTGAAATCGCAATGAACCACCCCTTTAAATGTAATAAATAATTGTTTAAACTTAGATTTTAAAAATGGTAACAGTATCCACGGCTTTTTCATCCAAAAGCCGTGGGTGACAGCAGAGGTTCGTGGGCTGCTAAAGACCAGAGATGAAGCATTCAGATCAGGAGATAAAGCAGCCCTCAAAACAGCAAGAGCCAATCTGTCCTGTCAACACAATAATCCCACAACAGCTCATCAATAAACTAAACCTGCTGGGCCTTAGCAATTCCTCTGTAATTGGATCCTGGACTTTCTATCTGGAAGACCTCAGTCAGTCCGTGTCGGCCACAACACCTCGAGCACTACCACACTGAGCACAGGTGCCCCACAAGGCTGTGTGCTCAGCCCGCTGCTCTTCACGCTGCTGACCCACGACTGCACTGCCAAGTTCAGCTCCAACCACATCATCAAGTTTGCTGATGACACAACTGTGGGAGGTCTCATCAGCAAGAATGATGAAACACCCTACAGAAAGGAAGCTGCACAACTGGTTGAATGATGTGGGGCAAACAACCTGTCCCTCAATGCGAGTAAGACAAAGGAGGTTGTGATGGACTTCAGGAGGAACTCTGTTGACCACCCCCCACTGACCATCGACAGCTCGACTGTGGAGAGAGTCAGCAGCACTAAATTCCTGGGGGTGCACATCACAGAGGATCTCACCTGGACCACCAACACCATGTCACTTTCCAAGAAGGCACAACAGCGCCTACACTTTCTCCGCCGGCTGAAAAGAGCAAGTCTCTCCCCACCCATCCTCACCACATTCTATATGGGGCACCACTGAGAGCGTGCTGACAAGCTGCATCACTGTCCGGTATGGGAACTGTAGTGCAGCAGACCGCAAGACCCTCCAAATAATGCACATGGGAAAAACTATTTAACTTATAAAACATTGTTAAACTCGTTCAGACACTTAACTGTTTCTGTATATCTTCAGTGATAACTCCCTTTTAAGTTTTAAACAATATACCCCTCTTCGTTTAACATTTATTATAAATTATAACCTGTCAGGATACCCTGAAACACGAAACAAAGCCTTACCAGGGAGTGAGGATACTAATACACCAATTTTACCCATTCAGCCTCAATATACATCTGCTATATAGCAGCTAGCGCCATTGTTATAGAACCTTTTCCCGCGATTATAAACGCGGCTCTTCAACTCTGTTCCACACATCAAATATTCCGTAACCAACTCATCACAGTTTCACATCATCACATACACTTCAGGAGGAAACAGTTTTTTACAGAGTACGGACCTGGAAAACAGGATCATTTAGTCAGTGAATGAAAGAGCGAACCGCCATCTTCATATACAAATCTCTGTATGAGAGAAGAGGACGGCGCCCGTCACCTCGGTACCGCAGCACAACGATACCTGCACTTTGGTTCCGCTTTCTTTGGTTCCCCCCTACCTTAATATTATCCTACACAAAGAAGGTTGCAATCCTAACAAACGACTGCGTATTATCACAAACACATATCTTATGAATATTAACTTGTGTTATAAATCAAGGTGTACCACATATGCCTGTATTTATGTAGCGCCGTGGTCCTGTGAGGCACGACATTTCGGTTGACTTTGACTTTGACTTATGTGTAGGAATCCTGGTTGAGACATGATGTAACCTCCTAGAAGTGATGTCACTTGAATGAACGTTATTTTACAAGGGTTTTTTGATGAGGGTAACATGGCTGACATGAAATTAGGGGACACCAATACAATTATTTATATTTTATAGAAAAATGCATACTTATTCCAAAAACATTGCTTAACAATTAGACTATATTTAAAACAATATGCAAATGTGATTTTTATATCCTTTTGCCTTCATTTTGCTAATTAAAAGTCCTGCTGAAAAAGAAAAATCATAGTGTGGGACAGGCCAAAAACCTTACCCTTATCAGAATAAATAATTTAAAATACTATTTAATTAACTTTTTTTATCTAATATTGATGAAAGAATACATAGTATTTTTATGTTTTTAAATTGCTAATTTATTTGTTGTTATATTAAATCTATGTCTGATTAATTCTTAGGGATGCAAAAGGCACCAATTTCATGGAATGACCCTTATGCTTGATAACTGCCTCAACTGAGTTTTGTATGTTCAGTCCATGCATGCATGATTCATATTAAATTCATATTAATAGTTCACCAGCAATGCCAGCTGAGCACACCACAATAGTGGTTTAATTGTATTACTCCTGAACAAATGATATTGTGAAATGCGCAAGTTATTATTGGCTGTCTGGCAATAAGTTTAGCTGATTTTCTCCATGCACCCAGTGCAACCAATTATGGTCTATTGTAACACTATTACACCAGCTGGGAGAAAATAGATTAAAAAGAAAAGAGTCAGAACCAAAGAATCTGTGATTTCACACGAATAACAACTATTTACACTATTGTCACAAATTCAGTATGATATGCTGTTGTTGCTGTTGCAGTTGATTGTGTTGTTGTAGATGCTAAATTGGTCTATTGAGTCAGCTGGAATTGTTGCAGTTCTGAAGATTTACTGCTGAAGCATTAAGATTTCTGCTGACAAAAATCAGGGAGCATTCCCTCAAAATGTTTGTGGAACTGCCATTGAATGACTGGTTCAAGGATTTAAAGCACAAATATGATCAATTTAATAGACGTTATTGAACAGCTGAAGCGAGTATATTCTCTTTATCTTATTTGGATATCCATATCCAGACACATTATTGCACCTTTAAAGCAACTGTTTATGGTATAGTTACATTTAATATTTTTATATTATGAGAATGTTGCAGTTGCTCTGAAGATTTCCTGCTGAAGCATTAAGATTTCTGCTAACAAAAAAACAAGGAACATATCCTAAAGACAACAATATCCTAAAGACTATATGGCATCTTTAAAGCAACTGTTTATGGTTACATTTTATATTTTTCTATAAAATAAATAAGAACAGCACAAATGCATTGACAATCTGGTACTGAGAGCTGAGTGAAACACACATAGTCCACTGAGATTGTTCACCGGGACTGCATTGTATATCCAGTGCTATCTGGATTCCGATCATTTGTTGTGGACCCGATTTCATTTGTATACTAATGAAACTGTTTAACAGTCTATTGTATTTTAATGCAAATGGACCGTAGAGGTGAGTGCGAGATGAGTAAACCCCTGCACACACACACACTCCCCTTAAAATGGACAATGTAAGAAAATTGAATACATTAACCTTTCCTGCCTTTGTTTTTATTCTGTCGCTTGAAACTTTAAAATAAAGCATTAGTGGTCAGCAATAGTAGCAGCTCTGGGACCGATACAAACTGCCTGATTACCTGCCACCAATCAGCCTGTGAGCAAGAAAATATACTGGTACAAAGGGAATGCATTGGGAAAATGGGAGTTTTGTCAGCAAAGGTACATCCCCGCTTATAAAAAGGGGCTTCAGTAGTCATCATGCTGTATGAATGAAAGGTCACCAGTGCTTTTCAGGCGGTGAGAGACAACACAAAGTTCCATCAACCATTTTAGATAGCCTCACAAAATCACACAAAGCAGTGTTAGAAGCGACTTCTCCGGAGGGAAAGGGTCTTTTGTTGTTGTTGTTTTTTCCTTTGCCTTTTTCTAGCAGCTTGTGACAGCTCCTGTCTTTTGACTGCATCCCTCATTATGAAGCATCTTGCATCAAAGCATCCCGTCTGTCACATGATAAGCTCCTGGAAAAGCTACATATCCTAGCATGCAACAAATCAAACAGCAATGTATTCTGAATGAAGCAGTGTAAAACAACCACATTCTCAGATTAAAAAAGAGCCCTAGAAACGACTGCATTAAATACATTTACACTACCTGTAATAGACACGTGTGTGTGTGTGTGTGTGTGTGTATGTATATATATATATATATATATATATATACACACTACTGTGAAAAGGTTTTAAATAAGTCTCTTATGCTCGCTAAGTCTGCATTAGTAAAAAAAAAAAAAAACAGTAATAATGTGAAATGTTATTGGCATTTAAAATAACAGTTTTCTAATTTAATATATTTAAAAAATGTAATTTAGTCCTGTGATGACAAGACTGAAATTTTAGCATCATTACTCCAGACATTACTCGCATGATTCTAATATGTTGATTTGGTGCTCAATTACTATATGAATTTATTTGAAATAATAAATTATTAATTTATTTGAAATAGAAATCTTTTGTAACATTATACATGGGTTTACTGTATCTTTAGATTAATTTTTAAAAGTCTTCAACACTGATAATAATAGCAAATGTTTCATAAGCATCAAATCAGCATATTCTAATTATTTCTGAAGGATCATGTGACACTGAAGATTGGAGTAATGATGCTGAAAATTAAGCCATTACGGGAATAAATTAAATTTTAAAATATATTCAAATAGAAAATAGTTATTTTGTTTAGTTGCAGTAATATTTCACAATATTACTATTTTTTTCTTGTGTTTTGCAGCCTTGGCAAGCATTAGAGACTATAGGGTAGCAAAGGGGCAGAAAATTCCAACATTTTCTGAACGTTTCCGACAACCAAGTTTCCAATTCCAAGACTATAGATAAGCTATATGATATAAGATGTGGGTTACATTCCTAACTTAAAATGATATAGAGATACACAGCAATACATTTGTATTAATATTAGTTGAAATGCTAAAACTGATTATATGTTAAGACTATGATGGTAAAAGTTGCAGTCCTTCAGCCACTGTATTCGAAAGATCGCACCGATAGTGGAGGACTCTAAAGGTCCTTTCAGAACATGCTAGGAGTCGGGCCGGAGACATGGTTGCCGAGAGCAAATATTGATTTTCCTCTCTTCCCACTGTGGGTTGCTCCTGCAGTGACAGGTTCAGGCCTCACCCACGCTGTGTAAAAACCAGTGTGTGGGATTTAAATGAATCAGCCATATGTCCCCTTCAAAAAATGTCCTCCCAGGCTTTCTTATTCATACACTCATAAGCAACTCTATCAACGCATCCTTCAGGGATCTCCGTCTCCCCTAATTTAGATTTCAATTCAGCCTCCCTCCTCGTCCGCCTTGCGATTCACAGACGCTGTGAGCACTGGGTTGTTTCCATGCATGTTGTCCTATTTTCATTAGACCTGTCACTCCCATTGCCAGTTACACGGGCACATTTTCGTGAAAGCTCCCAGATGCAGACATTGCAAGCACCACCAAGCATTGACAGTCAAATCAGCACACTTCTCCTAATGCCTAGCTCCCTTCTGCTTTCCTCAAATGAAGCTTTCTCCTGCTAATAATATGTTGGCAAGAAGGAACCCTCTCGTCCTCGAGAGAGATTACATGCTTCAGAGTGGGGTGTATGGCTTGGTAAGTGGTGTCTTCCAGGGATTATGCCATTACATCTGTGTGTGTCAGTTGATAAATGAAGTAGCTCATCTGTGCATGTCGGATAAAATATCCAATTAAAAAGAACCATGGGGCAAAAACTGAACTCGCTGATGCTACAACGCAGTATCGTGAGGGTATGTAGGAGCAACCTGTGAGCTGGCAAGCTGCACTAAGAATCTTATTGTACCTTTCAGCGAGGCACTTTAAAACAAATTGAAATGAGCTTAAGTTGTTTCGTATGAAAAGCATCTGTGGAATGTCATATTTAACTGAAGATTCTTCTGTGGTTTAGATTTTATGCTGAATAGATGAATAGACACTTGATTCCATTTTCTCACCTAATGCCAGCATGATGTATCATGAAGCAGGAGCTGGATGCAAACTTTTTGAATAAAATCAATCCATAAATCTGACTTGTGATGCAGCCTGGAATCATAAATCACACTGTGTTCATTCA
>NW_015544194.1:720940-725266 GCF_001515605.1 Sinocyclocheilus anshuiensis | reverse complement strand
CTGTTACATCATTGGAGTTTAGTTTTTTTTTCATAGCTGAATCAAATTTGTTTCATAATTGATGAATTTTGCAACACTGCTATTGAACTGAACTGAATAAACACTGAACTGACTGGAGCTGAATAATAAAACCACTGTCTTTTTAGAGCTGGTTTACAGCAGAATTTGAATTTTCCTCAGATTTTAAGAAGTTTGATTGATTCGAATGTTTTCCTGTTTAAAACTGTGAAGCTGCTTTGAAACAATCTGTATTGTATACAACAATGTACAAATAAATGAGACTTGACTTAAAATGCACATTTATTTTCTTTATTTGCATGCAGCTTCTTGTGAACAGTTGCCAGTGTTTATTGATTCATTTAATTTCATTTCATTCTGTTTTGAGTAACTTCTTCTGAGTAACCCCTAACACATACAGTAAGTTTCCTGGAAAGATGTATTACTGACATGTTTTCAGATTGATTTATTCACCACTGCATACATGGAATCAATTTTTAACTGATGCACTTGGTTCCCTGTAATTAGGCCATTGATTTTAAGTTCTGGTCTTCTTAGTAAGTTTTACAGTTTCTTCATTCTAGACATTTTTTATTGCCCTTGAGGGATTAAATGTATTTTTTCAATATCTAATAGGTTTCATTAGAGACTTCTGTATAGGCATTGATCAAATTGCCTACTAAGTTTTTTAACTTAAATGCCAAAGAATAAGAGATGTTGTTCTGAATAAGAGATGTCATCCTGTCCTTGGTAAATAATATAACTTTGTGCCAAACCACAGGTGCTTTACATAAGATAATTCATCTCTGACACTTTTGGGATGCCTGCCACCCTTGCAAAGTAATTTTACACTACATATTCAGAGCAAAATTGTATTTGGTGTTTTAATACTGATGCATTTAAAGGACGTGGTAATAGACACACACACACAGACATTTATATCGTAACAAAAGGATAAAATATTTCAGCAATATCACTTTGTTGTTCTGAATATCAGCTGTGATAGAATGAGGCTGCAAATAATTACAGCTCATATTGATATCTACAGCGCAAATGCGAGTGTGATATTTCTTTTACACAACAGTTGATAACAGTCCATAAATAAGAAAGTAACAGTAAGTAACTCACATTTTAGACACAATAGTGCCATTACTCTGTCTATTTTAGCTCAGCAAATGAAAATAGTTTCAAACGAAGGCACAGCAGAATAAACGGCTCTCAGCAACAAATGAGTGAGTTGAGAGAATTATTCAATGACTTAAAGGACCAACATATTTGTTGTTCCTGAAAGCATCAGTTTTTGAATAAATTGCTTAAATTAATAGTTAAAAGTCTCAAAATAATCATTTTGCCACCTACTGTCATAACCTGCAGAAAGAGTCTCCACAAACTGACAGGGTAAAGCCTTTATGTATAATGCATTATAAAGATATTCATAATGTATGTCGTAATGCATTATATATTTTCATTAATAATTTTAATCAAAGTTAAAATGTATTATACTATTTGAAGGTTTTGTTTTAATGCATTATACTTTCTAAAGTTGTAACAATGAATAGAAAAGTATTTCAGTGTATCATAACTTTTCAATTATTCATGGGATCACAATTATAAGTGTAACAGAACGACTCAGAGAGATGATGGTCAGTGTAAACCGTTTATTAACAGCAGGGAGTGAATGAGCAAACAGTTGAGCAAAGCAGCGATGGGTTGTAGAGATCGAAAGAGAGATAGTAATAATACTGTCCTGAACCTTGCAGGTTGGGAGATCGGGGACGCTGAGAAGAGGAGAGGAATCCAGGAAGGTAGGAGACGAAAAGTCCGGGAGTCGATGACTAGCGCAAGGGAGAATAGGAATGAGTCCGTTGCTCAATGTGAGATCAGACGCTGAGCGGAGGTGAGGTGTGCGTTTATATGGAGAGGTGATTAGTGATGATGAGCAGGTGTGTCCAGTTAGAATTCCGAGGAAGGTGCACGTTGTGATTGGGAGGTGAGCGAGCCTGGCTCATCCGTGACAATAAGATGCATTATAAGGTGCATTGCAAGGCATAATTAATTATTTAATTAAAACTACTTTTATAATGCATTATATAAAAGCTTCAAGTAAAGTGTTACCACTGACAGTTGGTCTGGAACGCGCAGGAAAAAGCAAAGTGATATGGTGAAAAGTCCCAGTTCTGATAAGCTGTTATGACAGTGGAAAATACATTAAAAATTAGTACAAAATTCTGTTAATGGATGTTTTAAGTAATACTTAGGAGAATGGATTTTATTTGGGTTGAAGGGCTGAAGTCCAAATATGTAGCAGTGTCCTAGATGTGTTTCATAAGTCATGTAATAGATAATGATTGGCCTGCAGTGTGGGAGTTCCAACAGTTCAAGGAAACAGCCAAGAACTGACTAGAGTTGTTTGTCATGGTAGATCAGTTTCTTTCCCATGTTTTCACAGGGGGTTTGGCAGGAGCGGCTGATTTGCATGAGTCTCATCACTCACATGTGCACATTCTCAGGTATATGGATATAAAGAACTCTACTTTCAGGTTTCATTAATAAAGGAAATGATAGAGATGGTCATAGCCTAGTAATTACACATCTGGACTGGCTCTTGTAAACAGATCTCCCCTGCTGGGTAATGGGAGGGAGCCAGCAACTTGAGGGTTACTGACATCACAATCCATCTCTGCCGTCAATATGTCCTTGAGAAAAGCACTTATAGCTAAGTTGCTCCATGGGGACCATCCATGCAATTAATCTAGTGTAAGTTCAATTGAAAATGTGGCCGCTAAGTCAAAATGCTCAATTTCAAAGGTGACATCCTGCATTAGAGATGGCTTGGCATAAGGGAAAGCTCAGATTTGTCAAGGTGAAACATCTGGTTCTTGGTGGGTGGTAAGTATACAAGTAGCCACTCGCAGGCCTGCAGATATATCCGTACTTTCAGAAACAGGGGAAAAGGAGAAAAGAAACGTCACTCCAATCAAAGAGTGAAAGAGTCAAAAATCACACAGTGCCAAATAATACAATGTGGCTAGCATAATAATGAATCAAGCACTGTCTCCTTGGGCACACCATTTAATACTCTTAATAATTAAAGCAAGGCCAGCTGGGTAAGGCATTACTGTAGAAATTGCAATGTAGAAATATTTTTTTATTATTATTATTTTACACATAAATGCTCTAAATATATAATAAGAAATAAATCTTTAAAAAATAAAAAATTTTTACAGTTTCAAAATAAACATGGTGGAGGGGGGGGGTTAATAATACTATATTATTAATACAGCATTTAATAAAAAAAATTAAAAAAAACGTTTTAAGAAAGTTAATAGGCTACTTTTATTCATCGATATACATTTCTGTTTCAAATAAATGCTGTTCTTTTAAACATTAAATAATCCTAAAAAATGTATCACGGTTTTCAACATTGATAATAATAAGACATATTAGAATGATTTCTAAAGGATCGTGTGACACTGAAGCCTGGAGTAATGACTGCTGAAAATTTAGCTTTGCCATCACAGGAATAAATTACAAATAAATTATTAAATTAATAAATTAAAATTACATTTTAAAATATTTGTGCTGTATTTTTGTTCAGATAAATGCAATATTTATTGTGGCTCTAAATAGCTGAAAAACCTACACAGCTTATTTTGACAGACAATTATGACTGAGTTAACAATGAGAGAATCATGGCATCACTCCAGAGGCCCTGCCAAAGCAATACCGTGGCAAAATAATTTCTAGCAGTTGAAGTCATTTAATATTAAATGGCTTATCTATTATTCACCCATCTATCTGATATAAACGTTTGTTTATCTGGGTTCCGCATTTGCACTCATATTAAATAGGCAGTCTGTTAGAGTTCAAATTCAACTTCTAGCTAATTCATCCCATGTAATAGGTGTACCCTGTTGTCGAGCATCACTCTCTGCAGGAAAAGCATAAACCCTGGAAAGGAGGAAACAGCTGTCTGGGAGCATTACGCTCTACTGGTGCCAAACTATGTTTGTCAGAGGTCAGCCTGGGGGAGCGGCTCACCCTGGTTGAGGTTTTAAACAGTGCACAGAAAGATGACAGACATAATTACCACTGCTAAGTTTTGAGGGTCCCTTGTTTACGCTCGCAAACCAACAGCAATTGCGGGGTCTTTGACTTGATTGTCAGGCTTCGCCATTGTTTTCCGGCTCTGCCCTGAAGCAACAGATCTGAGCGGTGCATCACGGATGACCAGTGGCGTAGCAAGTCAGCCCCGGGCCCATATGCAAAAAATGTGTACATTTGTAAATAGTGAGGGGATATTTGAATTATTTGTTAATAAACTAATGT
>NW_015544194.1:695857-720814 GCF_001515605.1 Sinocyclocheilus anshuiensis | reverse complement strand
ACCATCTCCTCATTGGACGTGCCTTTAGAGAGAAATGCATCTTTACAGATTACATAATGAAAGAGTTTTTGGTTTTGATTTTAATTATTTCGTTTTAAAATAGTAATTTAAAGCAGTCTATAGATATATTTATCATGTCGGTGAAGCGCTCCTGCTCAAGACCAAGACGACAGAAAGCGCATCCTGTTTGTTTTCCTTATTTTACAAAAGCACAAGGTTTTGTTGATATTGTGAGAGCACACAAATACAAGTAGACCCTTTGCAGTTCCCAATGATGTATACTCTTACCTTTATGAGCAAAAATTACAGCGTATTTTTACGTTTTCACTGTTATTAAAAAAAATGATCGCGCTGGCACCTCCATGTCTTGCAAAGCGAGCTTTAGCTTCCACCCTCCGCACAAACGATTGGATATGCGCCTAACAGCACTCATTTATCTAGGTTAAATGTTTAAATTAATACTGTGAAATGCATGAAGTGTTTTATGTCTTTATTTTAGGCAAGTCGTGTTGGTTTGAGAAGGCTAAATTGATCAAATATAATGCTCAACTCACTATCTGCCGCTGCCGCTGGGTCGTTCCTTTAAAAAAACAAAACCTTGAATTTAACAAACATAAAATGTTCCAAATATATTTCTAAATTAACTTAATAAAGAAAGAAAAAGAAATATGACCACTTTGCCATTAAAAACCAAAACTGAACTATTTTAATAGCTGTGTAATGGGGAAGAGAGAGAGAGAGAAAAAAGACACGGGATCCAATCGGACTCGGGCCGAGAATTCTCATAAGCTGTTGGACAAGGGCCGGGCCCATGCAGGGCTCTATTCATCCCCTAGTTTCAATTAAAAGTTCCCCCCAGCTCGGCGGGCCCCCAAACTGCCCGGGCCCATATACACCTGCATACCCAGACGCTACGCCACTGCGGATGACACAACCTTCTCTGTGTGGATGGGGAGAGGGAGCAAGGGGAGCGAAGAACGGGCCTCCAGGCATAGTGGCAGTATGGTGTCAGTAATGAGAGTCCTCCAGCAGAGCGGGGACCAGACACTCTGCCTTTTCCACTGCAGCAGATGTCACCCCAGGGACAGCTGAACAGAAAAGAGGCACGGGCCAACCTCCTTCTCCTGTGCTATGATACAGATGCTGAAAAAAGAGCTGGGCTCGGAGTTGCGCTTAATTACGGTGCGATTGCGTGAGTGTTGTTAGCAGGCTTGTGAAAAGTAACAGGCTAAAAAGGAGGACAGTGATTCTACCCCGTGGTGCTGGAGAGTCTGAGAGAGACATATTCATCACTCACACTGCTGTGCGGATGGCGATGAGAAATGGATCACAGTCCAGACTGAAATTCACAAGAGTAGAAAAAAAGTGTTGTTGGTTTTTATTAAATCCCCTTTCACTGTAATTACTCAACAAATACATTGTTCATGATGAAACAGAGTTATTTTTTTTCATTCAAATGGATTATTAAAATTATTTGAGTTGCGCTTTTTAACTCCATATAAGTCAAATGCAAATATTAAATATTAATTATATTGGTCATGCACTGTACACATCAGAACCTGTCTTTTGCTCAACAAATAGCTATGTGCTGTAAAAGCTCAAGGTCTGTAATCGAAAGGTTGCTGGTGTCATCCATGCCATGCATGAAAAGCACAACCTTAATAAGTTAGTTCAACTTGGATTCATTGAGTGCATTTAAACAAATACAATATGGCTGAAGTTGCTTGACATACTAAACTCTTTGACATAATATTTTAAGTAAATTCAACATTTCATTTTTTTTTTAGCTATAGAGAAATAATTTAACACAAATTAATAAGACAAAATCATCTATCTAAGACATTCGCAGTTTGCTCCCTAGTGGGGAACTTTCAAATTGGTTGAAGCAGCCGTTACCCTCCAATTATTCACCATGGTAAAAGGAATTAATAATGAATGTATAAATATAAGTATATCCACACAAAATAAAATACGTAATTGTACTGCCCATTGTGTTTAAAGAATAGCGTTTTAGTGGAAAAATGTTGGTAATTCTCACCTTGTGCTTATCGTTTTGATTACAATATCTATATTTGTTGCATATGATCTAGCCACAAAAGTTCATTTAAAATATTTCACCACAAACGAAGCTCAAATCATAGCTGAAAATTTGGCATTAGCATATGTACAGAACTCCACGCAGCTCCCACTAACTCTCCATTTGAAATGAATGACTTTCAGTCTGTCATTTGCCAGAGACAGAGGCAGCTTTAAACTCAATAGAAGTGCAAAAATAATGATTCTTTTCAAACAGGCTTCCCAAAACACTTCCAGTGTCTACCATTGTTCATCCAAACATAGAGCCCTGAGCCAAACTCAAAGCACTGGCTGAAGCAATGTTCCTCATGCTGGTACATAGTATAAATAGAGCTATGCTTTATGATAGATTTCAGGTGACTTTTCAGGGGAACTCAACCTACAGATGACTTAGTTATAGCCTAGCTGTCTCTGCGTTTTAAGCTAGGAAAGGAAAATTTATTTTACTTCGAAAAAATTACACGCTTCCACTTCAAGTGCCCCTTTAAATTAAATTAAATTAAATTTAGTGGCGTACATGAAACAGACACATTTTCATTCTTGTCGGTGCTTATTACTTTCTTTTCCAGTGTGGCACAATCTTTTGGTCTAATTTCACAGGCACGCAGGTAAAGGTTTTGTGTGTCCTTCTAAAAGTAGACTTTAAATTTCAAGCCACATTAATCCTCTCTTGTGCCTCTAAGCAAAGAGACTTGTCTTTTGTTAGTCTTTGTCTCCCTCAGACTCTCTAACCATGTTATTTTAGTCCATGTCAATCCTTGAAGACCCGAACCCTACATCATTTCATGCCTCTCAATAGTTAAGCCTTCTAAGCAATGATTGTGATCCCAGGCAGAGTGCCATGAATATCTTCTTCTCATTATCTGTGACATGACATAGCTTTGTCAGTGGGAAGTTGCTATACAGGCTGACACAACTCAGGGTCTGTCCACCGAAATTTGCACCATTCTGCTTCAGTTTTCCACGGGTTGTTAACAGGTTCATCTGCTCCACTATAGCATATCTCACAATGAATCTTTCAGATTGAGCCCCACAACGGACTAGAGATCGTTCACTGCCACATATCGTGGTTTCGACAAACAGTGCAGCCCTTGTTGTGTTTACTCTGGGGTTTCCTTTCCCCGTTGATCTGTCATTTCCTTCATTTAGAGCTTTAGCAACATAATTGATGCTCTCTAATAAACAGAACAATAGGAAAACACAGAGTTTGTGATGCAACTGGTTTGTCAAAAATAATTTGCATTTACCACTAGAGAGCATTTTATGCATTAATTAAAGCGGCCTGCATGCTGAAAGATGCCAAAGCTCATCTGGTATTCATCAGAACAGGCTCACTTTGGCTTAGTGTAGAATGCAAACGGGCATCACAGAGCACACTCTGTCTATTCACTCATTATCATTAGTGTGCCACTCTGGGTTTTTTAATAATTGAAAATTGAAGGCAGGCATAAATACTACAGCAGGATAACGCAGAAACAGATTTTGTAAATGCTTCACACATATTCTCTCTTATAAACAATGCAGCTTAAAAATGTACATGGTTTAGACTGGGGAATAACAAAGGCTTGTTTTCAATCTAAATGTGTCTAGTTACTTTCAGAGGCACGTTGAAATGAGGTCTCCAGAAGGCCAATGAGCATGACAAACTCTGTCATGTGCTAAATGTCACTTCTTGCCCTTATCACAAGATCACCTTGATGGCAACTTATCTAGATATCACATTCACGGCTTAGCTCTCACACTTGAAAGAGGATCACGTCTTTTTGCCCCTCTCAGAAGTGGCAAAAAAAAAAAAAAAAAAATCCTTTTTAAGTTACTGCTGGTTTTCATGCTAATCATTAAAAAAATGCAGAAATGACTGCAACTGATTTAGCATGTGTCTTATTAAAGTGAAAATTATTTTATCTGTTTACATGTGAATTTTGGATTATTTTAAAGAGAATTTCAGTGACTCTTCCTGCAGGTTACACCATTACACCAGTAGGTGGCGACAAGTGATTTTTATTTTTTTTTGTACCGTTTATTCAATTAATGAATTCAAAACACTGGTTCATTCAGGAACAAAAAACACGATGGTACTCTAAGTCATTGTATCATTTTGTTCCAATACAATGGTTCATTCAGTATGAAACCAGTGACTTATGAGTGAATCATTGAGTAATTCACTCTAACAATTTGTTCCCAACACTGATCCATTCAGACACTTAATTCTGCCATAGCTTTATTTTAAATAGTTTTCATTGGCCGAGCAAAAATAGACAAAGCAAATGGAAATATTGTGTCTAGAATGAAAGTTTCTCAATACTAATATCACTCTTGTAATATCACAAAAGCCTTGTGGTATTGTTTAAATATTTTATGTTATTTGTCTTTCTCGTACAAATTCTCCAAAATGAAAAAAATAAGCTGAACACAGAACACTGGACAACTCAGTTTGATGTCATTGTTGAGTTCAAGAGCATTTGTCAAAACATAAGGTTTACTTCTCTGGCATATGGATAGATGTACTTTATTGATCCCTGCGGGAAATTTAGGAGCGGGGTAAAGCACACATGATGTATATGCTCCTATGGCAATTAAACAAGACGGAACATGCAGTGAGATACCATTACGTACAGTGAGAGATATGAATGTGCTATCCGCTAATGGTAATGGGTTCTTGCATGGGAAAGAGTGACCTTGTTCAATGTCATTACGCCTTACTAGGAGTAATGTGTGGGGAAGCATGTGAGGAGGAAACAGCGTTGTACAGCCTAATGGTAGCAGGCAGGAAGGATTCCCAGTAGTGCTTCTTAGAGCAGAGTGCTGGAACAAGCCGATGGCTAAAGGTTCTTCAAGATAGCGGACTGTGGAGAGGGTATGAAGAATTCTTCTTTATGAACTCCAATTTTGTCATCATCCTCTTCTCCATCACTTCCTCACATGAGTCTGGGGCAAAGTATCTAACCTTCCTCACAGTTTGTTCAGAGAAAAACGAAGTGCAAATTCATGTTTCCTCCTTTGCAGATTAGTTTACATGTTGTCATAACAGACAGAATCCAAAGTAGCTCTTAATTGTTATGCATCACATGTTGTTTATTTTGAATTTCCTGAGGCATAAACAAAACAAAGGCTACATTTGCATGGATCTGATGATTGATCACCTCTCTTCAAGAATTCCGTCCCCAGCCACATGAAACGTGATGTTTCATTTGTCGACCCATAAGTCACTTTGTGCCATTGCACGACGGCGCCTGTGACAGTAGCGTGAGCTGAGAGCTGTACTCCTGATCTGTCTGAGACTGGCATATTCAGCAGAGTTGCTGTAGTTCTGTGCTGATCCCATTAGTTTAACAGCATGGAATAAAAAGTGTCTTGGAGGGAAAGAGTGACTCGCCAAACTATCCTTTCCTCTCCTCAACCATTACTGCGTGATGTCACAAAATGGTGAACTCTTCCATTTCTTAGCTCTTGGGAGGTGAAGCGCCCCCGTCGCCCTGTCAACATAAATGTGTTCTGGTACGTGTGTGTGTGTGTGTGTGTGTGTGTGTGTGTGTGTGTGTGAAACACCACCAAAGGAGCACTTACTCATAAAGTAACCGAAGATACTTTTACAGTGAGTCTAAACATAGTATCTTTGAGATAGAAAAATCAATGGAACCAAATACTGGAAACCATTTAGACCAAGCCTAAAAATGGACCAAAGCATAGCAACACAAATAATACACATGCTGTGATATCTCACACCAAAAGTGCAGCCGGTTTAGAGCAATATGAATCCCATTAGATGTATATTTATTCATATGAACAGTTAAAGATAACACTGTATAATAAGGCTAAATTTGTTGGGATTAGTTAATGCATACAATGAACAAACAATTAAGTTACAAAAAGGTTGAATTTGTTGGGATTAGTTAATGGGTACAATGAATTTATATTCACTGAATTTATTAATCTACATTAATGCTAATTTATAAATGCACTATTGTTCATTGTTCATATTAATTATTCATATTTGTTCATAATAGTATTGTTCATTTTTAATATCAATTATTCATATTTATTTATAAAACATGTAAAACTTAATTTGTACAATATAAAATATAAAATATGCATTATTATATATTAATTTGTTAATTTTAATTAATATTAATCCAGATTATATATATAGAGACAAATTAATATACATATTAATATTAAACGTTACATTCATCAAGATTAGTACAACTGTTAAGATTTAAGGCCCTTGCACACTGAGTCCGAAATATTTCTTTTTTTTTTTCGTATTCATCATCCTTTCCTATCAAAATGCTTGCTATGGATGCGAAAACACAGAAAATCGAACCTGATCCGAATTTTTTTATGATGGACGAAACTTTCAGAGGCAGTGTGTAAACATGATTGACACAACATGAGGTCGTATTTATTTTTAACGTGCCAAAATTTTGGACGATAATTTTGGACTGAGTGTGCAAAGACTTTAAGTTTAAAACTATTGTTCATCATTTCATGCTATTAGGTATTACATTAACTACTGTCAGTAAAACATCTTCTAAAGTGTTACTTTTTTTTAGGTAAATGTTATAACGTTTTAAAAACATTTTACTGCTAGAGGTACTAAACACTGTCTGTAATGGATTCACAGAAAAAGTACTCATTTGCATTACTTTTTTTTTTATTGAATTTCTCGCAGTGGTCTGAGACACTCTGCAACTTCTTTCCAGACACATACTTGTCACCATCTTTTGTGCTTTTTTTCCCTGATGTACACTTTCTTCGAACACGGTGACTTGCCAGTAAAAGAGCGTTTATAAGCCATTAGTCTGGATGTATATTGCCTCGACAACATTTGAGAGGTGAGGAGAGGTGAAAGCACTTACACTCCACGAGGAGATAGACAAGCAAGGGCGCGCTCAAGAGCTATTCTGTTCCAATTCATCTCAGGTGTAAAAAACCTTGAACCACATTAGTATTCCTGATGTCAGCAGTGAATCCTCTCTTTTCAATCAGTACCTGTTCAAGGTTTTGTACAGCTTCACGGACCGCCCCAGGGACTTCATCCCTGACATCTTTGACATGAAATGCATTGAAGATCAATGATTTTAGGCATAAAAGGCAGACACCATTGAATTCCCAAGCAAATATACTTGTTCTTCCCAGGACAGGAGATCTGTTGGTAACCCACCAGCTCGATCAAAGATACTCTTGGGCATTCATCAGTTATAACAAAACCTCTTTATCTCATGAAGACACTCAACATTCACTTCCAGCCCATTCCAGTTGTTTAAATCCAGCACTGTGGATAAAAATATCCAGTGATTTTTTTCTTCTTCTCACTTCACTGAGCAGGAGCTCAACGCAGCCCCGCTTTACCTTAGACTCCCGCAGAACATCCACACACACCCACGCTTACAAAGTCTTGCAAAGCGAGGGGTTTAATCCCTCAGGGTGTGATGGAGTGAAGCGAGGTAACTGCGCTTGAGGGTTGGCAATGGTTAATTTCATGTTTCTGAGAATCGACAGAGTCTACTGAGTTTGAGAGAAGCACTTTTCTAGGCAATGCATAAAAAATGTTATCAAAAGCCTCTCCAGTTATAATGAATTTGAGCTCTGCAGGGCTCAATCAATAGGCACCCCAATAGGTGCTTTATGATACAGTTCATTGTATAGTTGGTGCTCAAAAGCATTGCATTAAATCCACCATATAAAGAAAGGGTTCATGACATTTCACCAGCCAGCTCTTTTCTTCAGCAGGGAGTCATAGGTAGCACTAGCATCTGCTCCAAACATCGAAACAAACCACATAAAAGACAAAAATAGTCATTCTTCCCTGTGTCTCAAGCAAAATGGATCATTACAGATCCATATTCTGCCATTTAGATCCAATACCTCTGTTTACCTCCATTAGAGGGCTCTGTGGAGGATCCAAGTAGCAGATGGGTCTAATTAAAGCTTACAGCCTGCGTTGGAGTCAAAGGGACTTGCATCACCATTCTAGCTACGATTACTGATGTTCTGTCCTTGGGGTCAAAAAGTAGGTCAGGAAAAGTTCCTACAAAAAGTTCAGAATGTAACAAAACAGGGAAAAAGCTCCTGCTGCTGAGAGACATTGAGACCATTTGTGCTAAGGACTTCTAAGAAGAAGGCTGTGCTGGCAAGGTGCGTGACGCGATTTCTTCACAGCAAGGAGCATACCAAGTTTGACAAATAACATTATATGTGGCTTGATTTTTCACAGTGCTGTCAAATGCAAGTCATATAAGCACTTCTAAAAATGAACAGTAACAGGTTACTCTTGCAGCATTTTGAGAATAAAGCACAAGGTGAATTAATTTTTTTCTTTACAGAAATAAAACCATCAGGAGCCTGTAGGTATAAAGAGCATACAATATGTGAGTAACCCTTTTATTAATGTTCATTTCTTCCTGTTCCATACGGAAAAAAATGTTCAGGAAGGCTGTATTTTTACATAAGGAATATAGCATTTAGGATCTACTTTGTTTCTTGCTAGATTTTTAGGCCTATGAAGGCATATGCTGTTTTCAGTGATGCCACTCTAATCATTTATTCACTTTAAGCAGCTAGGTGTCAACTCAAACAGAGCTTTATCAAGCCAGTATAGTCGGAGATCAGATGAATTGTAAGATCTGATAATGTTTTGCTGTTTTGACAAGGGAGGGAGCAGAGGTCAGTGAAAATGCTGCTCTCTGCTGTATATTGTAAGACACTGCAGCTGTTTTTTTTTTTATAAACAAGTTCATGCCATATTCAGAATGATCTTTATTTAGTAACTCTAGGGGAACTGCAAACATGAATGTGCTTAAATAAGCCAAAAGTCAATCCTTGCATAACTTTTAATACATCCAGGTAAACCTTAAAAACAATGCATCTAAAGATCAGAGTCTGTATGGTGCAAGACTCAGGCTTTGGTGACTAAAAAAAGTGAGTCTATCAAGTCTAAAACTGGACTCAGATATCTCCTACACAAAAGGTATGTTTCTCAGACAAGTTTTCTCTCTTTTTTCATGGCACAACAAGAAACACCAATACAGATGATTCTCCAGTCATTCTTTGGTAACTCTGAAAAAGCACCAGAGATTCCTCTGTCATCAACTGAAACTAAATCATAAATTTATCTGACCTTAGCAAGTCTAGCAATTGTCTGCTGTGCTGAAAGTATTTGAGGATAAGCTACACTATGTTCAGATGATCTCTACCTACATCTCACTCTGGCCTATCTTAATATCTACTTGACAACAGTATCTGTCATCACTTCACTGCCACATGACAGTATTTGAAACCTGCGTCTCAGTGAATCAATACCTTCCTGAGTTCTCAAGGTGAGGCACCGATTCAAGGTCATGTTGAATGAAACTGCACCTTCACCTTTTTGCAAACACAAATACTCCCTAACAGTTTTATTTCTTTAGACAAATAGCCTTAAACTTAGGGTTTAAGGTTTATTTTTAGTTTATGTTCAGTAGCTCTCATTTATTCCAATATAAATTTTGACTTTATACTGACAGCTGCATTGATGCATGAAGTCTGCTACTACCTGCTGTGATTTCACACCAAATTCGTCAATCTTTTGTTTTATACTTTTTGTCCATGTCTTTCTCCATCACATTGTACATAAATCCATTAAACATTTTTTGGCTCATGCTGGTGTGTGGCATCATTCTCAATCTGCATGGTAATAGTTGCATATGAGTCCCTCAGTTGTCCTCAGTGTGAAAAGATGGATCTCAAAAGTGTTCACCCCCTCTTAATGCATCTTTATTCCTTCTGGAGCATCAGTGAGCATTTGAACCTTCTGTAATAGTTGCATATGAGTCTCTCAGTTGCAACTCCTCAGTGTGAAAAGATCTCAAAATCATACAGTCATTGTTGGAAAGGTTTCAAATACACAAACATGCTGGAAAACAAAATAATTTGTGGGACCTGAAGGATTTTTCTGAAGAACAGCAGGTAGTTTAACTGTACAGGGTAAACAAGGGATTCATGAACAACTATCATTAAATAAAAAAACACAGCTGTGGATCATTCAGGTAAGAACACAGTATTAAGAATCAATTCTTAATAAATTCTCAATAAATTCAACTATTATTTTATCTTATGTAGACATCTTTTTATGTGAAATATCTTATTCAGGTCAGTATTAAATAAACAATAACATGCATTTTGTATGATCCCTCTTATTTTGCAGATTCTGAAGGGGGGTGTAAACTTTTGACCTCAACTGTACTTTGGAATATTATGTTTGCTATTGGTTTTGTTTAAAAATTTTACTATTTACTAAAAATGAATATGTTTATATATTTATATATTTATTTATTTATTTGAAACAAAAATCCATGATTTACCTTTGTTGGCAATGGCTTGTGGCTATGTGCTTCCTGGTACGTCCCTCACTGTTGAGTTATGAGTATTTATGCATGTAGTTTCATGCAGACACAGTCAAGTGCTGCTGCTGATGCCGTTATGCTGCCTGCCTGCTGTCCTGCCAGCTGCACTTCGTGAAAGTCTCTTCTCAGTAGCAGCATGACCTCTCCACCTCACAGTACAGCGACAGAGCCTTCATGGACTATTGGACCTGCAGAACTGGAGATGAGCGAAGCTCTGCACATGCGAAATGACAGCGTGTGGTTCGGCGAGAGTCCCTCGGCGTCCGCGGAGCCGGCAGTGATCACTCAACGCCAGGCATCTCACCTCCATCCCCGCATGTCCGTGTACAGCGCCACCCGACCCACTCTCTCTAGATCCTACTTTCAAGGACGTGTATATAATTTTTTGGAGAGACCATCGGGTTGGAAATGCTTTGTGTATCATTTTACAGTGTGAGTATTTAACTCTGATTGCTTTAAATAATGAGAAATAGTCTACAACATCAACATGTTTACCTATTCAGAAATATATATATTTTTTTTTTATTTAAATAATGAGAAATAGTCTACAACATCAACATGTTTACCTATTCAGAAATATATATATTTTTTTTTTATTTAAATAATGAGAAATAGTCTACAACATCAACATGTTTACCTATTCAGAAATATATATATTTTTTTTTTATTTAAATAATGAGAAATAGTCTACAACATCAACATGTTTACCTATTCAGAAATATATATATATATATTTTTTTTTTAAATGGTTTATTGTTGCAAGAGGCACTGCTTTTATTAATGTTTGATAAGAGTACAGTGTTATGCAAGATGATTGTTCAAGGTCACTTTTCATTCTGCATAAAATAATTTTCCCTTTAGTGCAGCCTTTCAGCATACAGAAATTAAATCTTCCAAAACAATTAATAATTTATTTATTTATTGCAATTTATGCAATTTAGCCTATTATTACGACATAGAACTCACTGATGATTTTTTTCTGCGAAGGTTTTAAATATTAAACAAATGTTGTATTAAGTGATACACTGGAAAAATTGAAATAAAATGGAAATAAACCATTTTAATTAAAGGGGTCATATGATGCGATTTCAGATGCAACGCGTAAAAAGACAGTATAAGTCATTATAATCCGTAATTATGTCCCCACTGGATGCAACAAGTGCTTCGTTTATAATGGGTTTTAAGGTTTTTGTCTCGTCGCTTCGGCCGGGACACGCCCACATAAACACATTTCATTACACCAAATACACAAAATAATGTTCTTTTTAGCAACATCATATGACCCCTTTAAACTCAAAACATGCATCAATCCAACTAACCTACAATGCTTGTTGGTTTGATTTTAAAAAGTCAGAAAATGCAGAAAGAATTGTGGTGAAGTAGCCTGTGCACAGAAAAAGCATAAAAAAGCTGTTATGTCCTTATCCCAATCCTATTGCTAAGCCTTGCGTTTTTATCTTCACTACACTTACTAAAAAAGTTAAAGCAGAAAGTGAAAAAAAAAAAAAAGATTATACTGTAATATAGAAGCTGCTTTGAGATGCATTATTTGATATTCTGTAAATTGCAAGAATTTTGGAATAGTAAGTAAACAAAAAATATTGCAATCGCTGACAGTGTCTAGTACTTGATCTAAGATCATCTTTACAGTGTAACGAATAACCTAAAAGGATGCTTTGCAGCAGAATGTAGTTGTTTTGTAATTCTCAAAATGACTGGACTCATTGGACCTTTCATGGTATCTCTAGCAGGAGAGGAGGTGATAGCGGGCGGCTAAACTTGGCTGCAGAGGTGACTCCGTTCAGCAGGGGCCCTGTGTGTTTGGTAACCCTGTGACTCAGTGGTGTTGGGCAGAGATGCCAGGAGAACATGGGAAACTGACTGTGAGGGTGTCAGATGCGGCATCGTCCTGCAGAAACGGTGTTAACGGCTTCACTAATCGTGGATCGTTTGACTGATACTTGGTTTAATGCATTTGTAAGAATGATGAGCATGAGGCCGAGGGTTGGAGGTTAGTCTTTAATTAACTGGTGGCTTGTCATGTAGCACATGCGTTTTATTCAAAGTGATTTATGGCATACTAATATTGTGATGGTCCCTATAGAGCTAATTGAGGTTAATTGCATCGCTTAAGGGCACAACTGGGCTCTCTGGGCTCCTCAGTGCATAATTCATCCCCACCTGTTGCATTACTAGCCCAGGGCCTTGAGCTGTAGTCGAGCACTTGACCACACTGTTAGCTGCAGCAGGAAATTGAAGAGTCTCGCCTGAATACGGAAGCGTTCTTCTTGTGAGTGTAGGCGGCAGGCTATGTTAGCCAAGAATGTGCACAAGCTTATCACTGCTTCAAAGCCTGCAAAGCCATGGGGGAACTTATCAAAGCGTGAACCTTGTTTGTGTACATGTGCACATGCTGTTGGAAAAACTAGTAATTGCGTGCCGTACATTATTATTGTTATCTGCCCAGCAGTATATGTGAGTGAAATGTCCCTCGATGTCATGCAGTCTTTACTAAGCACAACAGAGAAATGTAGAAGAAAGGTAGAAACAACTGATTTAATCACACTATAGACTTCAGGTCCATGTCATGTTCACGTGAGTGATATTTCAAGAATGTCATTTTCTATCTATCTATCTATCTATCTATCTATCTATCTATCTGTCTATCTGTCTATCTGTCTGTCTGTCTGTCTGTCTGTCTATCTATCTATCTATCTATCTATCTATCTATCTATGTCTGTCTGTCTGTCTGTCTGTCTATCTATCTATCTATCTATCTAT
Organism: Sinocyclocheilus anshuiensis; assembly: GCF_001515605.1. Lineage (NCBI taxonomy): Eukaryota > Metazoa > Chordata > Actinopteri > Cypriniformes > Cyprinidae > Sinocyclocheilus > Sinocyclocheilus anshuiensis. The sequence goes on along the minus strand of NW_015544194.1, from coordinate 707,573 downwards.
CTATCTATCTATGTCTGTCTGTCTGTCTGTCTGTCTATCTATCTATCTATCTATCTATCTATCTATCTATGTCTGTCTGTCTGTCTGTCTGTCTGTGTGTGTGGGAATCTATCTGTCTATCTACCATCTGCTTGCTTGCCTGTCTCTGTGAATCTAGATATTTCAAACCATCAAACTTCAAGGTTTTATTTCAAAAGTATTACAAGTATTTATATTATAGTATTATAAAAGTATTTCAGAACTTTCAAACAAGGATTTAAGGCAAAATTCAAATTTTGTATTGGCAAATTTGACTTTTCTGGTTAAAAATTATTATATGAATTTCTTCATTGAAGAATCAAATTTCTACCTCAATTCAAATTCAGTTGTAATTGAATTGGAATTTAAAAGGCATTCTGAATTTGATAGATTTGATAAATACTAGTTTACAGACAAGGATGTACCCAGTTTTGGTTCATTTGATTCAGCAGCGACTGTGGTTGAACAGCTTGATTTGAGAGTGGCAGTCTTTAGCGCAGTTTGCATACACATCGATTGATTCTGTCTGTTGCATTGTTTCCCCAGTCTTTCCTCTTCTCTTTCCTCTTCACTCGGTTAAATACTACAAATTCAGTGGCTTCTGCAGGTATGAATTGTTAAAATAGCCTGCTGCATATTTGATTCTGTTTAGCTCCACTCGTCAAAATACTATTTCTCATTACTCTGATTCTTTTCTATTGATTTTACCTCTAATTGCTGTAAGCAACACAATCGTTTGCTGTGTTTATCATCCCTGCCTTGGATTGGTAGATCAATTATTCGTTGCATTGCACTGTAGCCTGTGGCATGTTTATTGACATGTAACTTCTCTCACAGACTGCATGCGGCAGGTTCAAGGTCATTCAGCAATAATGATTACATAATCAGATAGATATTTGTCAGGCAGCCATCTTACCCCAAGGTTATGATTGTATGTTTACTTACATTTCTGGCCCCTCCCTCTGAATTTGTGATGACAGGCAACAGCTGGGCACTGTTTGTCTGTGGCAGCTGGGTTTCATACCCCTTGGTGTTTCATTTTTATTGTTAATGCAGTCACACTGATTAATTATTGAGCTGATAGAGCTGTTGTAATGGGTTAAGCATCACTCCAAAAAACAAACACTGAGAAATAGCATTTACAAATTAACAAAGCATGTACTGGATATTGTGCTGTTGCTGTGTATTAGATTAGGTTATTAGATTAGATTAACATACATTTTTAATTACAAGATTACATTTGTTCCTAATTAATCAATAACATCTTTATATACCAAAAAGCTGTTTTGAGCTCTCCTTCATATGCTGTTAGACTGATTACTTATTACGTTTAAAGCACATGAGAAATCATGTTGTTTGTAGAATTTGTTCTGTCAGATTAATCACATAGCTGTCTGTGAGCAAACTCTCTTTTCTCACTTGTCTCAGGAGTTACAACAAAGCCTTTGTTTGGTTTAGACTGAGAGCACACGATGACCTTGCCATGATGTGTTAAACCTACAGTACTGTTACAGGGGCTTAGAAATCAATCTGTACCCTTTACAACACATGCAATATTGTTTTTTCTCTCTCAAAAAAAAAATCTGATTTCTTAGAATAGAGTCATTTAGTCAGTGAATATGAGAAAATATACATGTCCTAAACGGATATGTTCAGGCTGATTTCAGCAAACAAAAATGTGTTTGATGATTTCTCTGAACATTCAAAATGTCAAAATGTTATTTTTCAAATGTTTAAAACAACAAATTTGGGAGTTATGGGAACATTCCATTTATCATTTTGCAAACATTATATGTAATGTTTACTTTTGAATGTCCTCTGAAAAATCTGAAATGTTTTATTATTATTATTATTATAAATTATAAAATGACATCTTACTTTCTCTCTACAGATTCCTTATTGTGCTTTTTTGCCTGATCCTCAGTGTGCTGTCCACCATTGATGAGTATCAAACACTGGCTAATAAAACACTCTTCTGGGTGGTGAGTCTCAATGCTTTAAACTTACAGTGTGTTAAATATTGTTAAATTAATCTAAATAATTTTGCTGCCTAATAAAATATAATACCTGGTGACCTTGGATAACTGATGTCCCTGTTTTGAACTGTAAACAGGCAGCATGCATAGAAAACAGGCATAATGCATAGGGATCATTAACTAATCTGGACATATGGCATTGGGATCTGGACCTTGGACCCAAAGGCAGCTATTGTTTTAGAATATGGTATTGATAATGTTTACATTTGCATGCAGCTCATTGTTTAGCTTGTTCTCCAGAATGTCTGCTGCCATCGGCCTTGTCCAACAGAGGGCAGCAGTTCATCACTTTTCATGTCATTTGATGCGGTAGATTTACATTTTTGGTTACTCCCCTCTTGAAACTAGAACGACTTTTGCCCCCATCTAATGTAGGAAAAGGAAGCACTCATGTAATTTATAATAAGAGCAACATTAAAGGGACAATTCTCCCAAAAATGTAAACTGTCATCATTTACTTATTTTTTTATTTTTTTATTTTTTTTTATCTGTGGAACACAAGAACGATAGATGGGAAGATTGTAATTGTCAAGCTCCAAAAGGCTAAAAATATAATAAACTATCTGTGCCCTATATTCCAGGTCTTCTGAAGTCATATGTTGTGAGGAAAAGTTGTTATTTACTAATAATTCTTTTGTCTGCCTTCAAAACTGGCCAGTCAACACAATTAGAAGGAGAAAGGGAATATGAAATTGGGTACAAGGCATATTTAAATGTGCAAAAGTGAATACAATTTGAGAACGTGGGCGTTTATCTTACACTTTTCATTTTGAGAACCACTGCCTTGATGAATTTAAGGCCTGGTAATACTCTCAACATTGTAACTGACACAGCAAAGTCTATATCAGAGAAGCAGCTCAGTTCACAGAAGATGACGGTGTTCTGTTGTCTAGAATGGCAGCTTGAGCTGGCACTCTTAAATCATTTCACTGTTTACTTTGTTCAACAATCCATCCCTTTCTGCTAAGCATTAATTGCTTCAGGCCTTGTTAGCGCATCTGAGGCTTTGTTTTGATCAATATTCAGATCACAGTCTGTCAAGTAATTATTGTGCTCGTCGAAGCATTTCCTCCCGACAGAGGCTGTTAAATATGAACATAATCAATACCAGATTCAAAAACAATAGCTATCTTTTGTGTCAAAGGTCCGGAGCCTCAATGCCATATGTCTAGATTAGTCAATATTCCCCAGCATGCAATATGCCTGTTTGCAAACTAACGCTGCCTGTTTACAGGTCGAAGAACAGAGACAAAAGAGAAACAATTGTCTTAGGCTGGCAGAAAAAGGAGAAAGGGAGGGATAGAGATTATAACTAGTGACTGCATGTCAGAGGTCAATCCGACCACCGGCTAATGGGATTAAATCTATGCGTTGTGTTCATTAGCTGATGCCTCGCATCACAAGTTAAATCCACAATCTAGGGCTTGATGGAGAAAAGGCCCTTTTGGATTAGCTATCTGGCTACAGCAGCTCTGAGCTTAACCAAGCTTACAACAGGTGTTGTCTATTGTGTGTTAAGGGTAACTATCAAAAATAGCATACTTTTAGCACGGGTGGATACTACAGTAACTTGAGGGAGAAGGGTGTTCTCACAGGAAGTAGAACCCTTTTTTAAGGGCTGAAACCTTCATTTAGACCCAACCACCATGTCATCCCTATACCCCCACCCAGTTCACACCCTATTTTAATGAGGCACGGCCCTCTACATTGCGTCTCACAGCTGTTGAGGCAAACAAAAGCAGACGTGTCCCTTTCTACATCTTTTCATGACGTTCAAACTGCTCACTAAGCCACGGTCAAAAGTTCTTTACAATACTATGTTTATGGGTCACAGACATATAAGAGTATCCATGATTAAGAAAGTAAAAAGTAAAATAAAATAAAATAAATATTCCAAGTTCTTTGAAATGTAGTCTTTTTATTCATATTGTGAAACACATGAGTGTACATGTTGATTTGTTAAAAAAAAAAAAAAAATATATATATATATACACACACACACACACACACACACACACATATATATATATATATATATATATATACATATATATTCACATATACATAGAACACACAACATAGAAGGTCAAATTATCTGATATTTTAATAGATTTGTTGACTTTGACCCACAGTCATGCAGCTCTGCAAGGGTCCTCTCTATTATATAATTTCCTGTTTTATGTTTTTTTATGCTTGTAGGTTGAACCATATGGTGACCAAAAGATTATTTTGTATATTAATAGGCAGTGGAGCAGTTTTGTTGAAATATTTTTTCCCTATAAAATAATTATAAAATTTTACAAGAAATACCGTTCTTGTAATTAGGCTCTTCTTCTTCTTCTTCATTTCTTCATTATGATATCAGGACAGTGTCCCACAATGATAATGTTAATTTAGAAATAAAAAAAAAATACACCTCATCTATGAAGTCACTGTATTTCATTTTTAATATATTTTTGAACAAATTAATAGAACACATCATTTACCCTACTGGTTTAACAGATATCATGTTTTAGATCCCCAGATTCCCCTTTTTTTTTCTTTGAGTAAGTGCTTATGTAAATGAAGCTAAAGCTTATCAGGCAAATCTTACTAAGCGCAGATTAATCATTAACTTAGATCAATTGTTCAACTCTTTTTCCAATGTCAGCCACTAATAGTCTTGATAGGCCCTGTTAATCCATATTAGCCTGACATTGTTTCACCGTGAGCAGGGAGAGCTACTGCACATTAGCACTATATATACAGCCACACACATGCCACGGACACTTACTAACTGAGCCTATTCTGTGAGGAAAAAAGACTATTGTGTGTGTCACACTTCTGGAGTGAAGCCTCAGAGGTTGATCATTACCTACGTAACAGCGGTAGGTGGCAATATTCACACAGGACGTTACGCCACACACAGATGCTGGAAGTCACGCAGGACACTACACTGTCCCAACACCACGCGCCTTGCGAAATCCCACACCCTAGGGTTGTGATCTCACATGCTTCCCATATGAAGCGTCATAGCTGTCATCAAACTTCCTCCATATGCTAAGTGTGATAACACATCATCAAGCTCTGTCTCGAGGTGTTGTGAGCACAGTAGTCCTGCCATGAGGTGCTAACCCCTTTTCCAGGCAATTATCAGCTACAGATAGAACCCTCCCTTAATTGGACAGAACACAGATGTCTCTGTCTTTGTCAGTGAGGGCCTCGTGTTAACCGAGGCCCCCCATGAATGGCTAATAAAACTTTAAATGAACAAAAGCCTATATAATGATGAAATGTTTCCTATTTGAAACCACCATGAATGTGCAATGAGCATTTATTGCTGTATTCGAGCAGTTTGCGGTAATGTTTTAACCCTGGGTCAAAGGAGTTTTTAGGCTTTTTGTGATTCATGCATCTAATAGAATCTAAACATTATCCAGTGCATTTCAGCTTTCCAAAAGATGTTCCGCAGAGAATAGGCACGAGGTGTGATTATTTGCCTGAAGTGATATTCACTGTTATGAAGTGAAAGGACTTGCTAAGCCCTGGAGTTTTTAAATATTTATTTCTAATGCTGGTGTTGTTTGAGGTGTTAGGACAAATCACCTTTATCTCGTTTACACTGATAAGACACTGCATCCAGTCAGTTAACCTCCCACACAGTAGCAAATGCCTTTCTGTTGTGTGTGAGAGTATGTAAAGGACTATAGAGAATACAGATAAATCTGTGTATCTTCTCAAACAACATTTTAATGTGTGACTTTTCAGTCAGAGGAGTTAAAGTGAAATATTTCTCCCAAAAATGAAAATTGTGTCATCATTTATTCACGCTCATGTTGTTACAAACCTGTTCTTTTGAGGAACATAAAAGTTATTTTGTCACACATTCTTCAGAATATAATCTTTTGTGTTCTGTGGACGAAATAAAGTCATACAGATCTGAAATGACATGAGGGTAAGTAAATGATAACACAATTTTTCATTTTTGGTTGAACTCTCCCAATAAAAGCTCATTAATTCCAAACTAATTCCTTTAAAGTCTACGTAATGCCACACCAGTAGTTTATTTACTTTGTGTCTTTCTTTTCAAGAGTGTGAAGGGTTAGTTAATGCCACCGGGTATTATTTATGATCAGACTTCAAGTGTTTACTTTGGCTAGAGCATGAAAGACTAGAGCAGAAGTCACTCAATGCCAAGTCACGAGCTCATAGTAAGTCTATTTTTAATATTTAATGTAATCTTATAAGATTGAGGACAAGGGTCAGCTGGCCCTTGCTGTTATTACAGTGAACCCTTCCTCTGCTCACCCTGGCGACCGCATTCCAGCTGCGTTTTGGATGGGGTATCTCATTGCCATGGTAACTGAGAGAGGCCCTTGCATCTGGGGTCCTGTTTCCTCTCACCCTACACCAGGGTGTCTCATTGCCATGGTAACTGAGAGAGGCCCTTGCATCTGGGGTCTTGTTTCCTCTCACCCTACACCCCCCCACGAAACTGATCCCATGGCCTCTGTCGCCCACTGGCCGTCCACCCAGACCTTTCGTATGCCAGCTGGTCAGTGTGATCACAAGCCTAGATTTAATTAGATAGCAAGTACCAGCAGCATGGAGTGGGAACTACTAATCGGACATCTAATTAGAGAGTTAGAAAAGACTATTCTGAATATTTTATGCTATTTTGAAACATTTCAAAAATTAGAACTTTAAAACATAAGAGCTATAATTTTAGCTATCGGCAGTTTTAGCTAAAACAGATCATCATTTGATCAAATAAATGAATAATGAGGAGTGGAAAATGATTATTGTAACTTTCTGAAATGCTCCGAAAAATATATAACTTGCGTTTGACTTGACAAACAGTGAGTTGGCCTACTTTCAGTTGAGTTGCTTGCAGTCTCTCTCCTCTGCTGTGACCTCAGCTGCTTCAACTCACTTTTCTGCTACTGTGCGTTGTTTCACACCTCATGTTCTGTCTGTTCCCACAGGCTAGGGCTGTGCCTGCAATTTCATTTCATTTTTGGAGGAGCTTTAGACAGGCTAGGCAAGCGAACTCTCCGGCTTTGTGCCAGCAGCCGTCCCTAGGCAGCTGACCAAGCTCCTTCTTAGCCTCTTCTCAGACCCGGATCCAGCTCTCCAGACTGCTTATGTGACAGAGGGCTTCACGGCCAGCCTCATAACTCATACATGTCTGGTTCCTCGCAGCTCTCAAAGGGCCTGCGCTCAGCAGACTCTCAGCCTTCTTTTGTTTTCTCTTCTTTAAGAAGGAGCTGAGGGCAACTGCTGTTGTTGGCCATGACCATGAACCAGCCGACCTGTGTTTTCACACAGCCCTGTGTCAGTGTTAATACGCATCTGTTACACGCATCCCATGTATATTAGTATTATATGCTTTATGAATTGCAAACTACGGTCCAAATGATGCGTGACCAAATTATTTATTCAGCTATTATCTTTTATCCCATACAAACAACAAATATGATTAATTCAATGGATTCTTTGTCTATTGAGCTGTCGTTATATAGCTCAGTCATGGGATTGCAGCATTGAGTTGCAATAGGTGCACAGCACACAGTGGAGGATTTTGTTCTGAACATACCTTATAAATATTTAAAAAATACTATTCCTCATGAGGAATATCTAGATCGCCAAAGAGCTCTACAATGACAGCCATTCACATTTTCTACATAATAAAGCTGTATTGTTAAACCCATTCTCAAAGCAGACGTCTCATTGCTCAAATAAATGACCTCCCTGTACTTAGAGTTATATTTTAGCACAGCGTTTTACATTATGTCTCTGTCGAATCAATTAGCTCTCAATACTTACATTGTTATGTTCTAGTAAATCTCACATTAATTCTCAGTTACAATCATTTCTCATCGTCATGAGCGAATAATATCACTAATATATGCATTTAGTGCTCTTTTGTGTAAGCATAGTGTGTCTGTCTCTTTCATTCTGCAGGAATTAGTGTTGGTAGTGTTCTTTGGTGTGGAGTATGCGGTACGTCTGTGGTCAGCTGGATGCCGGAGTAAATATGTGGGAATTCAGGGCAGGCTTCGCTTTGCCCGAAAGCCCATTTCTGTTATTGGTGAGTACGTAAATTAATTTTCAAAATAACCTGTTGTGTATTCTGGTTGTTGTTATCGACCTGTCCACATGTTTTTCTTGTTCTAGACCTGATTGTGGTGGTGGCCTCCATTATTGTATTGGCATTTGGCTCTAAAGGTCAGGTATTTGCCACCTCTACTGTCAGGTAAGTTTACTATTATAATAGCAAGTCCAGGGTCTTGTCCCTTGTGGCACAGGATTAATGAGACTTAGATGTAACTCTTTTGCCATGTTTTAAAGCCATGGCATTATGTTGTTTACAGAGGAGTCCGCTTTCTTCAAATCCTGCGAATGCTGCATGTGGATCGACAGGGAGGAACCTGGCGGCTGCTTGGATCGGTAGTCTTCATTCATCGGCAGGTGAAGCATATATTTTGTTTTGTTTTGTTTTTCATGGAATGATGTGAAAGGTTCTTCATGGAACCATGGATGTCAGTATAGAACGTATAATTTTAAGAATATTTTATGTGATGAATTTCTGTAGAGGTACTCAGCAGACCAAAGCTCATTTTCTTCAACAGCAAAAGAAAAAAATCCAATTGTCAATGGTTTTTCAAAGAGAGGAATACAGGGACATGCAGTACGGTCAGAATTATCCCCTCACAGAGTATTTTTTACATTTAACATGAATAGTGTTATAAATGTACAAAAAAAAAAAAATAATAATAATAATATAAAAAAACTATATTCAGTTCACAGTGTTAATTCTTGTGGAAATGTGCATTCCCAGTCTGTAAAAAGGATCCATTACCCTGATCAGTTGTCCATTAATATGCCAGTGTTTTAGGAATTAGTTACATTTTATGCTCTTAAAATGAAAAGTTCTTATTAGATTAGAACCAACAGGAGATTATCGCCACTTAAATCTGGGTTAAATATTGATTTGAATGATCTTCATTTGAACGGTCCTAATACTGATTCATAAAATCCTGTTTACTCTATGTCAGTTATCAGTAGCTGCTTGAAAATATATTTGTAAAGAGTTTGTCTCTTGTAGATGTAAGTTAACGGCATTCTGTTGAAGGTCACATGTGCCTTGTTGTTAATGGTTTAAATTAATATTTTCATAAAGTACCAAATTCAGTATCAGTGTTTCCTGCACCACTTCTCAACAGCAGCGGGACTCTTTAGCGATAAACCAAAAGGAAGCATATTTTACTGTCAATGCAAGTTTGCAGTCTGAATGATATGAATGTGATATATTAAAGACAGTGTACCACTAAATAATGGCAATGAACATCTTTCTATTGAGCTGTCCTTGCAGGATCTGCCTAAAAACAAACATATGGGCTACTACACAATGAGTGTATTCTAAATCATGGACAAATTAGCCATTTTAGTGAATTGGTTTTAGTGTAGATTTTTAGTGAATAAAAACATAAAAGTGAAGCCAGAATCTGGAAACAAATGACTCTCTTGAGCTGATACTTTTAATAAATAAGTCAGAATGAATCTGCATGAAACATAACCCTATATACTGTAATTTACAGCATTAGCAAAGATTTTATAATGAAATAGGAACGTGTTAGCAAAATGAACACTATAACTGAAACACACCCAAATAAATTGGAATCAAATTGAATCTCTAGCCAGCACTAAAGCTGCAAAATATCATTGAAGAATTGTTATTTTTAACATTGTAGAGTCAGAGTGTAACAGTGTTTCCTCTTTCTAGGAACTGATCACAACTCTTTATATCGGATTCCTTGGGCTCATCTTCTCTTCCTACTTCGTGTACCTGGCAGAGAAGGATGCAGTGGATGATAGAGGTTTCACAGAGTTTAGCAGCTATGCTGATGCTCTGTGGTGGGGTGTGGTAGGTAGATCCCCACCCATACCTTTCACTGACACAATGGCTATTACATGGATAACTGAAGGCATACATCAATGAACTGGATCATGTTGAGTAATGTATGTGGCATGTCAATATCTTTTCTGTACATATGCTCAGGTGACAGTAACCACTATTGGCTACGGAGACAAGGTCCCTCAGACGTGGATAGGGAAGACCATTGCATCATGTTTCTCTGTCTTCGCCATCTCCTTTTTTGCCCTCCCTGCTGTAAGTTACAGAGATTTAATAGCCAGAACAATTGTTCCTTGCACAGCACGCCAGTGTATGAGAAGAATGATAGTATTTCCCCACAGGGAATCCTAGGCTCCGGTTTTGCTCTGAAGGTGCAGCAGAAACAGAGACAAAAACATTTCAACAGGCAAATTCCTGCAGCTGCAGGTCTGATACAGGTATGCCTTACTGTTGCCTATAGGTGTAATTATTGCTTATTATTTGTCAGTCATGAGGATGGTCAGACTTTCCAGAGTCGATCTGTTTCTTCTATTCTCATGCTGAAGGCATCCTGGAGGTGTTTTGCCTTAGAGAACCGTGATTCTGCCACCTATAAGTTATTTGTGAAAAGGAACATGAGCAGCTCAGTGTCCAGCCCTAAATTAAAGGTAGGCTACCTGCCTACTTTAACATGCATGCACTGATCGAACAGACTCGCTACAGCAATTTACAAACACAAAACTTTGCATGTTATGTGAAAAGAGTAGTAGTTACTCAGAATTTTTCCATGCTGGTTTTTCTAATTAGTATTATAGTATAATTTATATAAAATTACAGTATTTGTGACCCTGGAGCACAAAAGCAGTCATAAGTAGTACGGGTATATTTGTAGCAATAGCCAACAATACTTTGAATGGGCCAAAATGATTGATTTTTCTTTTATGCCAAAAATCATTATGATATTAAGTAAAGATCATGTTCCATGAAGATATTTTGTTAATTTCCTACCGTAAATATATCAAAACTTAATTTTTGATTAGTAATATGTATTAAGTGCAACTTTAAAGGTGATTTTCTCAATATTTTGATTTTTTTTGCACCCTCAGTTTCCAGCTTTTCAAATAGTTGTATCTCAGCCACATATTGTCCTAACAAACCATACATCAATGGAAAGCTTATTTATTCACCTTTCAGATGATGTATAAATCTCAATTTCAAAAAATTGACCCTTATGACTGGTTTCGTGGTCCAGGGTCACATTTATTAATCTTTTGAATTAGCTTTATTTTTCATTTTTAGTTTAGTTTTCATTTTAGTTGATTTTATTTATTAACAATTTTGTTATGTGTTTTGTTTTACAAAAATATTTCTATTTCAGCTATAATTTATTGTTTTGTTTTGTTTTTTATTTCAGTTTCAGTTTTAACCGTTTTAGTACTTCAACTTTATTTTATTTCAGTTAGTTGCCAAAGCAACATTTTTAGTTTTAAGTTTTTGTTTGTTTATCATTTTATTTTACTTCAGCTTAATTTCAGTTGACAAAAACAATTTTAAATGGTTTCAGTTTTTCATTGTGTGTGTGTGTGTGTGTGTGTGTGTGTGTGTGTGTGTGTGTGTGTGTGTGTGTGTGTGTGTGCTTGTTTAACTATGCTTGTGAGGGCCAGATATCCTCACTTATATGGTGAAATAATTATATAATAGTCTATGTCTGGTTTTAAACTTGAGTACCAGCAAAGAATAAGTAGTACCATTAAAGTTCCTCAAGTTCTTAGATTAAAAAAAAAAA
>NW_015544194.1:675877-695837 GCF_001515605.1 Sinocyclocheilus anshuiensis | reverse complement strand
GAGTTTATGAAATAAAAAAAAAAAAAAAAAGATTTTTTTCTTTGGGCAGGTGAAGATGAGGAAGAAAATGAAGAGTTATGACAGGGATGATGGATTGAGTTCTCCCACCATACCTTCCATAACCTATGACTCCTTAGATGATGAGAAAGACGGTGGACCAGATACAGTGTGCAGTATTCAACAGTCAGGTATTACCAGCAATAAACTAAGATACTGCTGACCATTTCTCTTGCTCTTCTGTTTTTCACCTTTCATGCTCCTGAAGCATCTCTCCTCTGATATCCTTCATTGCCCCTCTCCATTCTCACAGAAGGGGCAAACACACACAGAAGATGTGGTGAGCTCCAGTTAGTGTCTATATGTGTCTGTACTCACTTGCTAACTACCATTCCCTCTATGCCTGTTTGATTTTATTGCTGTTTTCACAGACAAATTGATGCAGTGGGGAAAATATTTGATCCCCTGCTGATTTTGTAAGTTTGCCCACTTACAAAGAAATGAAGGGTCTGTAATTTTTATGGTAGGTTTATTTTAACAGATAGAGACAGAATACCGACCAAAAAATCCAGAAAAAACACATTATATAAAGGTTAGAGATTGATTTGCATTTCAGTGAGTGAAATAAGTATTTGATCCCCTACCAGCAAGAATTCTGGCTCCCACAGATTAGTTATGTGCCCATGTGGAACACAGATTAGTCCTGCCACTTTAAGAAGTTACTCCTAATGTCAGCTCGTTAGGTGTATGAGACACCTGTCCACACAATCTGTATCTTCCATTCCAACCTCTCCCACCACCATGGGCAAGACCAAAAGGAGACAACTGTTGGTGTGATTATTCAGAAATGGAAGAAATACAAAACAATTATCAATCGGCCTTGGTCTGGAGCTCTGTGCAAGATCTCGCCACGTGGGGTAAGGATGATCATGAGAAAGGTGAGGGATCAGACCCGAACTACACGGGAGGAGCTTGTTAATGATCTTAAGGCAGTTGGGATCACAGTCACCTAGCAAAACATTGGTAACACACTACGCCGCAATGGACTGAAATCCTGCAGCGCCAGCAAGGTCCCACTGCTCAAGAAGGCACATGTACAGGCTAACATCTAAATGATTCAGAGAAGGCTTGGGAGAAAGTGACCATCCCTACAGTCAAGCACGGAGGTGGAAACATTATGCTTTGAGGCTGTTTTTCTGCTAAGGGTACAGGACAATTTCACCACATTGAGGGACAAATGGACAGGGCCATGCACTGTAAAATCTTGGACGAGAACCTCCTTCCCTCCGCCAGAACATTGAAGATGGGTCTTCCAGCATGACAATGACCCAAAACATACCGCCAAGGCAACAAAGGAGTGGCTCAAGAAGAAGCACATTAAGGTCATGCAGTGGCCTAGCCTAGTCTCCAGACCTCAATCCTATAGAAAATCTGTGGAGGGAGCTGAAACTTTGAGTTGACAAACGACAGCCAAGAAACCTTAAGGATTTAGAGAGGCTCTGTAAAGAGGAGTGGATCAAAATCCCTCCTGAGATGTGTGCAAACCTGGTGACCAACTACAAAAAACATCTTACCTCTGTGCTTGCCAACAAGGGTTTCTGCACCAAGTACTAAGTCATGTTTTGCTTGGGGATCAAATATTTATTTCACTCACTGAAATGCAAATCAATTTCTAACCTTTATATAATGTGTTTTTTCTGGATTTTTTTGGTTGGTATTCTGTCTCTATCCGTTAAAATAAACCTACCATAAAAATTACAGACCATTCATTTCTTTGTAAGTGGGCAAACTTACAAAATCAGCAGGGGATCAAATAAATATTTTCCCCACTGTATTACTGACTCTTTAATTGAACCACATGCCATTTTTTGTATGTAAACCTTCATATCCATCACAGTATAAAATAAATACACATCATTCGATTTGAAATGTGCCATTTTGAAAGCATTGAGCTTGATCTCTCTCCTCACAGAGCGGGTGCCATCCTGGAACTCTCTATCCTCTTTCCAGTTCTCTACACCACCAGGTGGGTAACAAAACTTTGTTGGCTTGTTGAAATTGGAAAATGCAAAGACTTCTCAGTCTGAAATGATGTGTGTGTTTTGTGTGTCTTTAGGGAGAAAGCCTGGGATTTTGGAAGTGCAGCCTCGGCCCACGCTCCAGAGGAGCAGCAGCATCGCAGATGATATGGAAACCGAGCCGGAGCGAGAGATTTCGCTCGTTCCAGTCACTCATGTGTCTCAGTGAGTAAGAACGTACCATTTTTAGCATAATTTAAACCGAGTCTATATGCCAACCGTAGACAGCAGACAGTCAATTATTCAAGTTTCAGAAAGTTTCCGCTACTTATAATCTTTCAGAACTCTTCCGGATGGCACGTCATGCGATATCTAGTGGATAGGCAATTAAAAAAGTGTTAGCTTGATGGTGTCAGAGTTAGCACACCCCTGCAGTTCACACTCACAATATTGCATCTGTAAATGCAAATGGGGTCTAATCATCCTGCTAATCTCTGCAGTCACTGAATTCTCAGCTCAAATATTTAAAACACTTTTAACACATCTGCGCTATCTCTGCTGGAACACATCTCAGCTTTCCGAGCCCACCCACCTCAAGTGAAAACGTGTCTGGAAGAAGTGCACTGTGTATGTTTCTGGGCCCCAAAGCGTTCCCATGAAGAGTGGTTATGTTGCAGGCTGTGTTTTGCCTGAGAGGAGGTCATTATCAGAATCTCTTTGGCCCCTTAGCTGTTCAGCATGTGGAACAGCGCAGGGCTTGTGTATAATGCAAACCATTTACTTACACAGGCAATGGAGCGATCCCATCTCTGAATAATCTAATGAACCATGTCTCTGTTGGGGGTATACAGCCCATTAGATTATCCAGAGAGTCCCTTTCCATTTGCGATGGGATCCTCCACTCTAGAGTGTCTAGCCTTAGGCCTCTATTACCTGATTATCTGAAAATACAAAGATGTTCAGGGTTTTTCCAGCTTAAACTTTTATTTATTTTGAGAAACCACAAGAGGGCAGTGGAGGTGTTTTGCAGACCAAACCCTTCTCTGGCACTTCAAAGCGTGAGTTTCTCTGAGTGTACACAAACACTCTTGGCAAAATCGTGCTATTGCTGCTTTAAATGTGTATTATATTCATACAGGGTGATGTGGGAAGTCAAACTGAGAAAAAGCATCGCTTTTAAACACAATCTGGGAGCTATTGTAGTCTAAGATTGGTTTTCTTTCTCTTCTATTTACATTGACCTTGATGGTGCTGAAGCTGTAGCTGAAGTAGCTAGAATATTAATCTCAGAGTCAGAATTGCTACAATTGCATGTTGCTTATACGCTGAGATTAATGTAATCATCTGGAAAAATGTAGGTGGATTCCATGAATTTTAATTAGGTAGGTATCATTTTTTTTAGAGTCTAAAATATGATTCCTTTCTAAATCCTCATTCTTAAGAGACATATTGCATCTCCTCTACAAAGGAGCCTTGTCACTACAAGCTTTCATTTGATCTTTGAAGTTTAATGAGCTTTCATTCGCCTCACACTGAGATGCAATGGCAACAGCTGGCTGTTCTCTCCCTCTCTTTTCTCTCTCTCTCTCCCTCCCTCTCTCTCTTTCTTCTCCTGCTCGGTGTGGGTGTGAGTACATGTTTATTTGTTTATGTCCAGCAGAGCAGGGTGGGATTCAAAAAGACCAGAGCCATAATGTCTCTTCTCCTCTCTGCTCATCTTTTCTCATCTTACTCAATCACTTCTCCTCTTTGCTCCTGTCTGCTCCTCTCCTCTCCCTTAGGACATTTGTCCTGCTCCTAGCTTTGACCCAGGCTGTTAACTCAAGAGGTGGGAGAGGCACAAAAGCCTCCTCGTGCCTGCAGCTGAAACAGTTCGGCTGCATTGGGGGTGGGGAAAGAACAATGCCACAGAAACATCTCTGTGACCGCCGCGCTCCTAAAACACACACTGGATGGTATCAGCACTACCTACACACTCTTACTACTAAATATTAAACTTTAGGGTTGGTTGTGGCGCAGTAAGGTGTGGTAAATAATGAATTTGTCATTTGAAGACTCTTAAAGTGTTTTGAATAAAGAAATTAGTCATAGAGGTTATTTCATATCGAATACAAAGGTGTCTTTCGCAGCTGCCTGGATCAAAGAAAATAAACTCCTGTCCAGAGCGACACAGGTATAAAGATGAAATCAAAGCAAACGCAGGTGCATCTGAAAGTGCCCATTTGTACTCGCACGTATCTGCTGTTGCAGTCTTGTAGGGCTGTGGTGTGAGGTTTACCAAAGGAGACCCGAGCTGAAAAGATTGATTTATTCTCAGTAAACAGAGAAGGACTTCTAGTGGCGGAGGCCAAGCCAGGCCGTCTACACTGGTGCAGAGACAAAGAGCCATTGTCTGTGGCTCTACACACGCCAACAATAGCCTGATTGACAAGCGGCCCTAGTCGTAATGGGCTTCTAGGCTATAAAGAGCGCAACAGTGACTTTTGTTAGAAACACTCTTGTCTTCCAGAGCAATAATCTTCATACTGGTAATTTCACAGACATTTTATATGTGAGTGCATTATATACATATTTTCCTAAGAGCTGAACATACTACTAAGCTATTTATTTCTGAGTATCACCATGTTCATGATGGTATTTTTGATTCAACAGTTAAATATATGAAATATTTCCCACACACAGACTCAGGTTTGCCTGTTAGAACCGAGTATAGTGCGTGTGATGAGAGTATGCCTGTGTGATTTGGAGTGTGAGGCGTGCTGAATGGGACAGAAACATTGGCTCACTAATGCCTCTTCAGCGCGGCTTGCCAGCACAAGTTTCTTTATCTTGCCTGTCACGGCCCCTTTTCTTCCCCCCTTAACAGTAATTGTGTTTCGTTACAGTGTGTTAGAGCTAACGAGGGACATGGAGCGAGAGTCAGCCAAGCAGTGAAAGACAGTGAGAGAGAGAGGGAGAGTTGCTCAGCAAGAAAGAACACATCCCAGATGATTCTCTCATTTGCTGTCAGACCAAAAGCCCAGCAAGACTCTCTGTAGAAGTTTGTAGCAGAACACTGCGCATGGTGAACTTGACAACTAATCGGACAAATTCCTGCAAGCAGCGGTTGCCAGCAGCAGTGCTATTTTTTTTTTTTTTTTTTACAAAAATTGGACATTATGGATAGCTGATGCAAACATTCTGTCATCATTTACTCACTCTCTTATTGTTCTAAACCTGACCTGTCTCCTGACAGATGAATCCATGACAATATTAAAGAAATGGCTGAAAACTCATTGCACCTAACTGCATCCTGCTGACTTAAAAAAATAAATAAATAAATAAAATAATAATTATTATTATTCACTTTCCGTTCACTATTTCTTATATCCTAAGCTTGTACTGTTCTGGACAGTGTTTGAAACTTGTATTGCTAGCATTAGTTATTGCCTAATGAATCATTTGTAGGCTGATTTGGATAAAAGTGTCTTCTAAATGAATAAATGTAAATGTAAGAATATATTTCGAAAACAATTCTCTGTGTTATATTATATATATGAAGGTCAGTGTGGTCAATGTGTTGTTTTGGATCCCACTGACTTTTAGTGTATGAGGAAAAAAACTGTTTAAATATTATTAAAATATCTTCTATTATGTTCTGCAGAAGTCATAGAGGTTTGGAATTACGCGAAGGACAGTAAATGATGACAGAATTTCTGGTTTTGCATCAACTTTTATCAACTTTGTAAAATTCAAAAAAATTCACACAATACATTTGCCTCCTTAACTATACATTTGTTGTCTCTGAGCACCAATATTTCCGTTTCACTTTGTATATATAATATGTGCCATATCAGGTTTCTTTCAGATGGCCCGGCAAAGTTAGTGACTTTGTTAGCTGGCAACACAATATGACAAAAGGCTCGGAGGCCCCTGGTGATGTATAAGGACTTGCGTTGAAATGAACGCTGTCAGTTTCTTTGCTGCTGTAATGTTTAGGATCATATGAGGCCACAAGTTTGGGACATAAGCCATTTAGTCATGGTGTATAGCAGCGGAGGACTCAATGTCAAAGTGAATGCTGCTTCGCTGTGTGTCACTCCTCATAAGGACATTTAATACTCTCCGTATTCGCCTGGCACTTTGATGCTCGGGATGAAAGAGCTCTTTGCTTGGCTGAAGCCAGAGGGACCCCTGCTGCGTGTGTGTGCGAGCATCTTGCTCCCGCACGTCTTTGTGCGCACATATGTGTGTGTGTGTGATGGCTTCTGGCCAGTGGCCCAGACTCCGCCCCGGGCCTTTACCCCAGCGTACAACGTCCAGCCTCTGGTCAGCTATTATCAGTCATTACTGCCTCAGTGGCCCTTATCTCAGCTGACCACTTATTAAAATGTCATTGAGGTATTTGAGCTTGAGGGGGAAGACGGAGCTGATATTTGGGATAATGTCCTGTACCGCGCAGCAGAGCCCTCTAAACCTTGTGATACTCAGACCGCGGCTAATCGGAGCACTCTTCCTCTCCTCTTCCACAGAGCTATTCTTAGACACACAGGGCCCCCATGAGCCTTTTAGTGCCATAGTGCCACGATCCTGCAGCCAGTGGCGCAACACCGCCACACAAAGGTCTTCATCCTTTGACTCGCTGAGACGAGTCACAAGAGTGCACATGGCCTCTGTGGGGGACATTGTGGTAATTGACATGTGTTTGTGATTCATCATATGACGTAACAAAACATTAGGGAGGGTTTGAGTATGCGGGTTGCTCCTTTGGGATGATTGAGTTGTAAGTTATATCTAAACTTACAATTGCTGGGGCAAAATTTCAAACTACTATAATTTCTTTGATTGGCTGCTTTTTAAAAACAAACCAGTAAAAATCTGTATATATATACTCACACATACCAATCAAAAGTTTAAGTTTGAAAACAAGTCTCTTATGCTCACCAGGGCTGCATTTATTTGATTGGAAATACAGTAAAACAGTAATATGAACTATTATTAACATTTAAAATAACTGTTTTCTATTTTAATATATTTTAAAATATGATTTATTTCTGTGACGGTAAAGCTGAATCTTCTGCAGTCTTTCATCCAGTCTTCAGTGTCACATGATCTTTCAGAAATCATTCTAATATGCTGGTTTGCTGTTCAAGATACATTTCTTATTATTATCAATGTTGAAAGTGGTTGTTCTGAGTAATATTTTTGTGAAAATAATAATGCATTTATTTCAAGATTCCTTAATGAATAGAAAGTTGGGTCACACTGTATTTTAAGGTCCAATTCTCACTATTAACAAACCATTAACTACAACTTTTGCCTTAATAAACTCCTAATTTGCTGCTTATTAATAGGTAGTAAGGTAGTTGTTAAGTTTAGGTATAGTTTAGGGATGTAGCATATGGTCATGCAGAATATATGCTTTATAAGTCCTAATAAACAGCCAATATGTTAATAATAGGCATGCTAATAGGCAAACAGTTAATAGTGAGAATCGGTCCCTAAACTAAAGCGTTGAGATGAAAAGAACAGCATTTATTTTGTAACAATGTAAAATCTTTACTGTCACTTTTAAATCAATTTAATGGATCCTTGCTGAATAAAAGTAATTTCTTTAATAAGTGGATAAAAGCTTTTGCCAAAAATGTAAATCAACTAAAATTTACAACTCTGAAAACTCTAAATGATTATGAAACCAACATATGACAATAGATACAGTAGGTAGTGACAATTTATCTTCATAAATCTCTTTCTATGTAAATAAACTATTTATGTGCTGGACATAAATTTACCCTTATCCTTCTGTAATTTTGCATGCTCTCATTTAGTCGCACATCTGTCTGATTGAGTTTGTCTTTTGCAGTGCCACTGAGGCCGTGTTGGTGTGAAAGAGAGAGAGTGTGTGTGTGTGTGTGTGTGTGTGTGTGTGTGTGTGTGTGTGTGTGTGTGTGTGTGTGTGTGTGTGTGTGTACATGGATGCTTTCCAGTGATAAGATTAGAGAGAAGCCCGGTGATTGTTATGTTTCCTGTTTATCTGCATTTGATTACACGCAGATTAGCAGAGGAAGGTCAAATAACAGGCTCATTTTCCTACCTTAAACATACAAACAGTCAAAATAAAATGCCACTGAATTTCTATCAACTTTGCAGATTCAGTTATTTTTATGCAGTTTATATACAGTAAGCCATAATTTAGTCAGTAATATGTCCTCATCTCTTAAGCTTCTCCTTCCCCTCTGAATTCTTGCTCTCCGTCCCCAAAATCAAATCAGTTTAACACTAATAATCAATGCAAAAGATGTTGCACATGTTGCCCTAAGGAGCGGTCGCTGACCTTGGATCAGGTGTTCTCTCATCTACCCTCCACTAATGAGGGTTAGATGCACAGAAGGGTGTATGTCATTATCTAACACTGCTTGGCCAAGCTGAGATCACCTCCTCAGACCGAATGTTGCTGAACACGCCCGTTAGAGTTAATTGGAGGTGGGGAGTTTAAGCCTTTGGCCTGATGTGTTGATGGTACTAATGACGTGTTTATTTCCTGTCCCATGACGCAATTCTTTGATCTTTATTTGGTGCAATTATGACAGCCTTTGTCACAAGTACGACTTCACTTGCTATTTACATGTACAAGCACGCAAACTCAGATCTTCAGCCTATAAAATTGGCTTGTATTTTAACAATTAAAACTGCACAAAATGGGTTGATTTTTAATTCATAATGGATTTAATTTGTAATCTGTACATTAACATGTAAACCAATGCCTTAAAGTTCTTACAATCTCACAACTCCTATGTTTTTCTTTGAATTATATATATACAGTATATATATATATATATAGAGAGAGAGAGAGGCCTATAAAATTGGCTTGTATTTTAACAATTAAAACTGCACAAAATGGGTTGATTTTTAATTCATAATGGATTTAATTTGTAATCTGTACATTAACATGTAAACCAATGCCTTAAAGTTCTTACAATTTCACAACTCCTATGTTTTTCTTTGAATTATATATATATATATATATATATATAGAGAGAGAGAGAGAGAGAGAGAGAGAGACTTTATATCTCACAACTATGACTTTTCTTTTTAGAATTGCAACTTAAAAACTAGCAATTGCAAGTTTACATCTTTTTTTCTCAGAATTACACATTCATATCTTGCAATTCTGAGTGTATTTCTCACAGTTCAGACTTTAAGTGTCAAAATTGCAAGAAAAAAGTTGTGAGTTGTTAGATATAAACTTTTATGCTTTTTTGAATTTTTTTTTGCATTTAAAAGCAATAGGGAGCAAATGGCTGCAATATAACAAAGAGTGAAAAATTTAAGGGCGTCTGAATACTTTCCGTACCCACTGTATATATATATTATGAATACCTTTAAAATGCATTATACATAAAGGCTTAAAAATAATGCATACAGGTTTGGAGCAACATGAACAACTGATGACAGAATTTTGACAACTGATGACAGAATTTCTTTTAGTGAACTATCCCTTTGATGTTTTTCCTCACAGCAAGCGTTGATTTTGTCTTGCTTGTTGTGGGATTATTGTTTTGTAATAATCACAATGTTAGTACATTAAGGTACACAATGCAGCATGAATGCTGTCTAGACAAACTTCTTTGCGTGTTCCAGTGATCTGTGGCCCTCCAGTGGATATGCAGTTTCTTTCACATCTGGCTGCTATTGTTTAGCAGGCTCAAAAAAAAAAAGACTGGGAACTGAAGAGAGATTTGCAGTCTGCCTTTGGCAGAAAGAAGACCTCATATGATTGCCTCCTTTTCTCTTTCTCTCCCTATCTGTCTGTCTCTCTCCATCTTTTTCTTCCTTTCTTTCTCTCTCTGTCCCAGTGGGAGTCTTTCTCCCTTTGCGTACGTCTCCACCAGTGTTCACCATTAGCCAGGCTTTGTGCCAGCACTAGAGGCAGATGGTGACCCTGCTGAGGTCATGAGACCAGCGTTGCTATGCTGGTAACCATGACTGGAGAGAGGAAGTGGCACTGCCTCAGGGACAGCTGGGGTGGTTCCCATGTTCTATCTCTTGTGTCCCCCACCTCTCTCTCTCCCCCCCTCTTTGCATGCTCCATTGGAATGACAAACACCCAGGGGGGTATGATTCCTGAACTCTGTTCAGATCGCTGGCAGATTCCAACCTGAGCTTATCAATGTAGCTTCTGTAGTTTCAAATAACGTTCCACCAAAACATGATCTTCCTACCATATTGATCTCTGAGATGCATGTCACACTGATCATTATACCATAAACATTTATTGCTCAAGAATCATTCAGCGCTTGACATGATGTAAACCTTTTAAGTAAATGCTGTTCTTTTGAGCTTTTTATTCATTCATGTTTCTTGAGCTGCAAATCAGCACATTAGAATGATTTCTGAAGGTGATACCAAAGCTTTGCAATCACAGAAATGCATTTTAAAATGATTTTATTATATTATATGTGACCCTGGACCACAAAACCAGTCATAAGTATCATGGGTATATTTGTAGCAATAGCCAAAAATACATTGTATGGGTCAAAATTATCGATTTTTCTTTTATGCCAAAAATCATTAGGATATTAAGTAAAGATCATGTTCCATGAAGATATTTTGTAAATTTCCTACCGTAAATATATCAAAACTTAATTTTTGATTAGTAATATGCATTGCTAAGAACTTCATTTGGACAACTTTAAAGGCGATTTTTTTTCAATATTTAGATTTTTTTGCACCCTCAGATTCCAGATTTTCAAATAGTTGTATCTCGGCCAAATATTGTCCTATCATATCACTTTCAAAAAATGTACCCTTATGACTGGTTTTGTGGTCCAGGATCACATGTTATATTATGTATCGTATCATATCATATCATATCATATCATATCATAAAAGAGTTATAAATTGTACTAATATTTCACAATGTTACTGTATTTTGCTGCACTTTTCATCGATACATAACAGCATACTAACTAACCATTGAACAGTAGTATATTTATAAAAGTTTCCACATACCTGACTGAATATTTCTCATGGTCTAAAGACCTTTCATGGTTGTTATATTTAAATGCAGTATTTTAATATTTATATAGAAAATAGTTCAAATTCGACAAATATATGTTGTGCCAATACTAATTTCTCTACAAAATTAATATTTTAATTATATTTATGTATTTTTAAGATAGATAAGTTGGACTGGAGAGTGAAGAAAAAGCGGTAAACAAGTGAAGAGTCAATAATATACATTTGTTAAATAAAAACTGTTGCTTACAGCATAATTCCAAGCTTCAATTTTTTTATACTAGTTTTGATTATTTTATCATAATTATAATGTGTAGCTGTTTCCAAGCATAAATATGCATGGAAATAGACCATAAACTAAGTTATACTAAGTATGCAAAATAGTATCAGTTTTTGTTATCTGAAGTTTTCCATTACCTCTTTTCCTCCCCTTTCAATGATAACTTAACAGGCGTTGCATTGCAGTGGGTATGATAATGCTCAAAGCTATGAAGGCTTGCTATTTAACCACTGGCAATATAACCCAGAGGGATGCTGCTTGAAGTCTAGAGTATGGCACCAAAGAGCAGTTAATTGGCAGTTGCCTGGAGCACGGCATATGTCTTATCCCTCATTTCCCTGTAGCCCGCAGCCAGGGAGAAACCAGAAACTGTCAGCCAGCCATGTCCATTAAGTCAATGAGGCTTGATAGCCTGCAGCCAGTCTACTGCTAATGCATTTTAAAGAAACTTGTGTGAGTGTGCTCCATCTTTTGTCAGAGTGACATGCAACAGACACGAGCCTTAGCATGCTAACATGATGCAGGCACGTATTGCATATAGCCGACGTGCAAGAGAAAGTGTACCTCTCATACTACGGCTTTCTTTAAGAAAATGTCCCATTCCCCTAGATAACCTTGGGTCTCCTGGGAGTCAGCACCCTTCCCCCCACCAAATCTCAGTGCTGTGGTTTTTGAAACCTTTGAGAAGCAGAGAGAGCCTTGTATTTTCTCTTAGACACTGTGTCCTGGTCGTGACCCTTGTGCTCAGTGGCCACTTGCAAAAGTCCTGACCACATAAAGGGCCTGCACCTGAAGGGCCTGCTGGAGGCTGATAGGTTTATTTTGCAAATGGTATTGAAAATGTGAAAGGTCATTGACTGTGCTTAGTTGGTTAGGGGTGACATATACAACCATAATGTCAGATGCCACATTTATGACCATAGATAAAACATCTACATCAGAAATGCAGTTTTCATTTCCTAAAATTGTAAAATTCTTCAATAATCTTAAGAATTAAAGGGAAATTAAAATTCTGTCATTAATTACTCACCCTAATGTCGTTCCAAACCCATAAGACCTTCGTTCATCATCAGAACACAAATTAAGATATTTTTGATGAAATCCGAGAGCTTTCTGACCCTGCAAAGACAGCAACAGAACTACCATGTTCAAGGCCCAGAAAGGTAGAAAGGATATCGACAAAATAGCCCGCATGAAAAAATAATATAGTAATTAATAGTAAATACTATAGTGTTTTTTAACCATACTATAGTAAAGTGTATTATACTGTATATATTATATTTACAACACTGTGTTAATGAATGCTACAGCATACTGTAGTATTAACTATAGTGAACTGATAAACTATAATAAATACTGCAGTATACTTTAGATTTTACTACAGTAAACTGTAGTGTATTGTAGTATAATCTACCCTATAGTTGTAGAAATCTTAGCACAGAATTGGGTAATGTGTTTATATTACTATAGTTGTTATATTACAGCGACTATAGAATTACCACAACAGATTAATTCAAGTACTTTACTATGGCTCAAAAACACTATAGTATTTAATATAAATTACTATAGTATTTTTTCTTGTGGGAGTTCATGTGACATCACTGGTTCAACCTTAATTTTATGAAGCTATGAGAATACATTTTGTGTTCAAAGAAAACAAAAATAATGACTTTATTCAACAGTTTCTTCTCTTCGGTGTCAGTCTTCAACGTGTGTTCAGGGGAATAGATGTACAAAGGTTTTACGGGTTTGGAATGACATGAGTAATTAATGACAGAATTTTCATTTTTGAGTGAACTATCGCGTTAAATGGATAGTTCATCAAAAATTGATCCTACTGACTCACGTTCATGTCGTTCTAGACATGTTTGACTTTGTTTCTTCTGTGGAGCTCAAAAGACAATATCTTGAAGAATGTTTTTGCCCATACAATGAAAGTCAGTGGGGTCCAAAACATCATTGGCTTTCATTGTGAGGGAAAAAGCAGCCATTTTTCAAATGATCTTTGTGTTGCACAGTTGAAAAAGAAAGTCATACATGTTTAAAATGACATGAGCGCGAGTAAACAATAGCACAGTTTTCAATTTGAGTGAACTATCCCTTTAAAATGGGCTTTAAGTATCTTTCTCCATACTAATCATGACACATAAACACACAGGTTGCGGGATTCCCACCGAGCTGCCATTCGTGTGATCCAGAGAATGTTCTACTTTGTGGCCAAAAAGAAGTTTCAGGTAAGATTCTCTTTTTTCTGTTTACAAACACAACCAAAATCTAATCAAATTAGCATGATGTTACAGAGTTAGCATGGCATTAGAGTGATAATATGAGCAGAAATGCAGATTCGTTTCTCTTGATTGTAGTGTAAGAGCTATTATGCGATTTTATGGGATATTTGATGATAAAGAAACATCAGTGGCTTTTAAATTCACGTTTCCAGTAAGTAACATTCCTTAATGAATTTCAGTGTAAGCAGAGAATAAGGTGTCTTTTGAAACGTATAGAAGGGAAGATCTTGAGTTGAGACTCATTCAGTAACAGCAGATGCTCTGCCTGAGTCCTTAAAAGGGGTCATATAATGCGATTTCAAGTTTTCCTTTCTCTTTGGAGTGTTACAAGCTCTTGGTGCATAAAGAAGATCTGTAAAGTTGCAAAGACTAAAGTCTCAAATCCAAAGAGATATTCTTTATGAAAGTTAAGAGTCAGCCACACCTACCTAAAATGGCTCGTTCTAACACGCCCCAACATACCTACGTCGCTCTGTGGGAAGATTTGCATAACGCCGCCCAAATGTTCACGCAAAGAAAGAAGGCGTAACTTTTATTCTCGCTGTAGTTTTGTTGTTTCCGCTGCCATGTCATAAAGACGCTGTGTGCTTCGTTGTGAAAGTGAAACTACTTTGTTTGGTCTTCCAAAAGAGGACGATATCTGCTTCGTCGTGCCTGGAGCTGATCCGTCCTGATCGATGAGGAAATACTACAACTTTGCTCTGTCGATCGCCGGATCGGCTTTTAACCGTGGATCAAATACTGTTCTTTTTAGCAGCATCATATGACCCCTTTAAAAATACATGCTAATGTCAGAGGATTACCTTAATAGCTGTCCTACACACTTTCTTCTCCTTTGTGCGATTGTGTGACACTTGATATTCGTTACTGCACTTTGTTTGTCCTTTTTCTTTGCCCTCCCATCCTCTCACCATCCTTTCATTTGAACCGCTATAGCCTCAGTCATCTCTCAATCCCCTTATTTTCTCCCCTCCTCTCACACACACTTGCGACACAGAACACACACTTTGGAGTGTTTGTCAGATGCTGCTGGCTAGATTTGCTGTGTCTGATGTCATGACAGTGTTTACCCTCCTTTGAATGGCTCTAGCTTCTCCTGAATTGTGTAATTTGTTCCGGAGGTGTGTGAACGTTTGGTTATTTCACTGACGTTAATCAAACTGAGCTTAAGTTCTGTAGCAAACGTGGAGCTTCACACATTTTCCCTGTGTTAGTCAAGAAGCTCAAATACATTTAAATAGCCATAAGCATCATCGCCTGTGCTCGATATGCTCTGAGAGCAGTGATTAAGCGTTTGATTGGGATGTACGTTTGGGGTCAGCAGATGAGAATCGGTTTCCTCAAATTTGACAATCAAAAGGAAATATTTCCCCTCTGGGCTGGTTTGATTTTGTAGGCTATGAAGTAAAAAGAGTTCACCCTTCTGATGATTTGATTCTTCAGACTTTATTCATCTAAAGTTTAATTTATATACAGGGCCAACCAGTATAGGGCCCTAGGCAAGACCATATCAAGATTTTATGTTTAAAATGTAGAAATGTATAATGGAAAAAATGTACTTTTTTTTTTTTTTGGTATTTCACTTGAATAGTCGTGCATTGTGACAGTTTAATTATGAAAAGTACAAATGCATTCTCTCAATTAATATGAGGTCAAATTGTAAGAATGATACAATAATTATAAAAATCTTAAAATCATAAAAGCTTAATGTACTATAATAATAAATAAGTTAAATGTATGTTAAATATAAACAGGTCATATGCACATATTTCCTTTTATACAATACCATTCAAAAGTTTGGGGTCAGTAATTTTTGTTCTTTTATTCAGCAAGGGTGCATTCAATTGATCAAAAAAGTGACTGTAAAAACATCTATAAAGATTTCTGTTTCAAGTCAATGCTGAGCATACTATTCAACTATTCATTAAATAATACTGAAATAAATGTCTGTGTGTATGTATGTGTATAGTCTTTTTCCAGTAATGTTAAAAATGTACAGACCCAAAACCCTGGAATAGTATATTATTAAATATTACTATTTCATTATAATTAAAATATTATATAATTTTGGCTGTTTTTGCAGCAAGCACGTAAGCCGTATGATGTGAGGGATGTCATTGAGCAGTATTCACAGGGTCATCTCAACGTCATGGTGCGCATCAAGGAGCTACAGAGAAGGTGGGATGAGGACTCACTATATCACTTAGTAGCAGTTAAGTGTGTGTTGAGAAAAGTCTTTACTTTATCATGGCTACACATGGATGGCATTTTATAGGTAGAATAGCTAAATGAATGACTGTTTCATGACCTTTGGGTAAATAAAGCTGAGAAGTTAAGAGTACATCCATCCCTGTCACTATTCCTCTCACATTTCATCTGCCATTTCTGTACATCAACATTTCCCATGCTGCACACTTGGCCCTGACAGACTGGATCAGTCCTTAGGGAAGCTGTCCCTCTTCCAGACAAGTTCAGGTAAAGCTAGGTCATTCATTACCCTCTCTCCTCTCTCATTCCTCAACCCCACACATTGTTTTGCTACAGTTTGACCCCTTCGTTGTTCTTAATGTTGGTGTTTATTGTTGTCTTGTAGTCTTAGTGCACAGTCGTGTTTATGCAGCGTTTTTATGATGTTTTTCTTGGCACCATTTTTGTCTCTTTTAGAGCGCATGAAAGACAAAGGCATACACACTATTGGCTCCAGACTCAACAGGATGGAAGAGAAGGTAAGCGCTTGAATATTACTGGACATTTATAGCATTTTTGTGTTGTAAAAATACAGGGAAAACTTTATAACTATTGAGGGTTCAAGTTTCTGAAATATCTTTTCAGTTAATACCACCTGCTTTTGAATTTTACTGCGCAATAAACTCAGAAACCAAGCATTTCCAAGAGGTTACTCATTAGTATAACAATACCAAGTTCCAGTTCTTTAGTTTATTAGCAAATGCACACAGCACAATTGGTTCAGCAAGGACTCTACTGATAAGGATCTGTAAGCTTCATTCATCAAGCCTTAACCTGGAGACAGAAGGAACCTCTCTCTTTCTCTGCCTTCAATCAAACATCACTTTTTGAAGACTTCTCAAACATTCTCTGTGAGTGATGTGTGCTGATAAGGGTGTTAAGACTGTGTGTGTGTGTGTGTGTGTGTGTGTGTGTGTGTGTGTGTGTGTGTAAAAGTGAGAGGTATGTTGGCCTCTCAGAATGACGGGGATTCAGGAGCTGTACAAACACTCACTCTGCTCCTGTTCATTTGCCACTCCAGCCATAAATCCTTTTACAAACAGCTCTCATCCCAGACACAAACTCGAAACAACATGCACACTTGTTCACATGATCTCTCTCTCACATACTCACTCTCTTTCTCCCTCTTTGTCTCTCGTAGATGTTTGAGTAAGAAGCAAATTGACTCATTTTCTGAAATGCCTGAAAAAAGCCAGTTCGACATGTTTTAAATTCTTTACTGAGAATGTTTAGAAAAGCATTGTAAGAGGAATTAGATCATTTTTACGGGTTTCATAGCTGACATATCTTTAGGGAGAGATGACATCTTTTTTCAATTGTGCTGCCTTTTATTTGTTTATATTAAAAATTAAAAAAGTAGATGACTTTAGGATTGTTTGATCTCATTGGCTCGCTTTTGTAATGTTAGGCACATTTCTGTGGCAATACTAGTGACTGATGCATTGAGTAGCCAAATTAAGTGTTTCCCAGCAGGACACGCCATCTTTAACTTTTTTTTTTTGTAAAGAACTGTTTGAAAATGTGTCATTAGTTGTAGAACAGGATACCCTGCCCCTTACAGTGTCATTCTTCTTCCCATAATTCTGAGGTAAACAGGAAGCAGGCAGTGTCTGGCATAAACAGGAACAAATAGCCTTAACATTTATGCAAACACCCATCTGAAGTAACTCATTACTGCATTGCTGACACAGTCTTCTTCTTACACTCTGACTGAACTCTCTTCACATTTAGGGCATTTGTATGTTGGCAAACAGTCCTTTTTTAATATTTATTTTTTGTTTTTCATTTAATCATATACACTACTGTTTAAAAATTTGGGGTTAACATTTTTTTTAATGTTATAAAAACTTTTTTTTTTTTTTTATTATGAAAAATACAGTAAATATACAGTAATATAGGAGTAATATAGTAATATTACAATTTAAAATAATTTTCTATTTTAATATATTTTATAATGCAATTTATTCTTGTGATGACAACGCTGAATTTTCAGCGGCCATTATTCAAGGAACAAGGAACATTTCTTATAATTATCAATATTGAAACCAGTACTGCTTAATATTATTGTGGAAACCATGGCACATTTTTCTTTCTTTCTCTGAATTCTTTCAGGATGATTAGAAAGTTTAAAACAAAAAATACTTATTTGAACAGCATTATTTGAACAGAATTGTATTATTTGACCAGAAAAACCATTGAATTATAAATCTTTTGTTACATTATACATATCTTTAGTCACTGAATAAGACTTAATTTTATTAAGTTTATCGTTTATATGTTTTTATGGATTATTATTTAAAATACATTTAATCTGTTTATTCAGACTACTAAAATACTTTATATTGTTCTCACAATTAAAGATATTTCCCCATCAAATTTCAAGTTTATAATATTTAATAGAGAATAGTTCTATGGTTTAGGGGTGAAATAGTAAATGTGATCTTTTATAGTATTATGAAAACTTGTATGTGAGTGTAAATAAATGATGACCGAATTTCCCTTTTAAGCTTCGACTCAAGATCTTGTTTTTCTCTGTGGTTAGCAGTGTGCATGTTTGCATTCATGTCTATATGGGGAACGGCTGTATATGTTTATGTGCTCGAATCTCCTGCCACACTCTGTATGGTGTGGTGTGTTTGTGCATGTGTGCATGTGTTTGTATGTGACTGTGGTGCCACTATCATTGTGTAAACTGTGGTTCAGCACGGAGACACTCGTCTGGTTATTTCTAATGGGGTGTAGACAGCACTGGCTCCACACGTCACTTAGCCTCACCCCAAGGGAAAGAACCTCAAGACATTTGGCTCCCCAACTGTAAAATGAAGAATAACAAGTATTTATCTGACAGTTTTCTTCCTCTCAAACATGAATCCCTTTAAATATTTAACAAGAATCCCCACTGGTATTGATGTATGTTGTTTTTCATGCACATATATATAACAAACTGCTCTTAGATATTCTAAAAAAAAATTTTTTTTTTTTTTTAATTACAAATAAAACTAAGATTACCACTGTACAAAATACTATTTTCAGTCTTTGTACTTCAAAATATCACATTTAAATCAGTGTTACTTGTGGTTCTTTTTCATTTAATTTTTTCAGTGCATGTTTCAAAATAGTTTATGAAAATATCAGATGGTATCACCAAAATGGCCCTATATTTCAATTTAAATAAATAACTATAGTCCTGACTATAAATAGTTTCCACTCAATTCGCTTTTAACAAATTAGTGTGGCCTAATCTACTCATGTTTCGACTATTCATCATCACCTAATTGATCAAACTTTAATCCCATTTACAACATATAAAAGAAGGGATTTATTGCCTTTTCTAGTCTCTCTATACAGATGGGATCTTTTATCAGTCGCTGGTGTTTTATATCTTGTATTGACAGTTTGACTCGTTTATGACATTATTTACACAGACGCTGTGACTACGTTATTTTAGACACTGTTTTGAAAGATGTGTTGAGACCACACACTCGTTTCCCCACAGATCACACACATGGACAGAACACTGAACAGCATCGCAGAATCTCTCAACCTCATGTTGGCAAGGGAGAGACGGGGAGATCTGGCCAGAGGGAAGGAACTGCGCAGCAGCTTCCACCGCCAATCAGCCACCTTCAGCCTTTCAGTGCCGAGCAGACAGGACAGCCTGACCAGCTCTGAGCAACTGTCCACACCAACTGTTATTCATGAGGACAGCTGAGACGCTAAAGCAGCACTAAACCACAGAGTGCCTAATACTGGGGCAGTTTCAGATAGAATTAATATAAGAGATCAGGTTTGCTCAGGTTCAGCATCAGCTGGTTTTAAGATATCTTCTTGTCTGACTAATCCTGTTCATCTTTATATTTTTTCAGACAGTTGAATTTCTTTTGAAGCAACAAGACGTGTATACATATGTGACCCTGGACCACAAAACCAGTCTTAAGTCACTTGGGTATATTTTTAGCAATAGCCAAAAAAAAACATTGTATGGGTCAAAATTATTGATTTTTTTTAATGCCAAAAATCATTAGGATATTAAGTAAAGATCATGTTCCATGAAGATATGTTGTAAATTTCCTACCGTAAATATATAAAAACTTAATTTTTGATTAGTAATATGCATTGCTAAGAACTTCATT
>NW_015544194.1:667316-675794 GCF_001515605.1 Sinocyclocheilus anshuiensis | reverse complement strand
AAGCTTCTAAACTCAATTTCAAAAAAATGACCCTTATGACTGGTTTTGTGGTCCAGGGTCACATATTTTTAGAATACCATTGTTTAAGTATGATTTAGAGTTTTTGATATTGTTTATTCAGTTATTGTCTTATTTAAAAAAAGGGTTTTCCATACTTTTTGTGAGTGGTTTGACTACTTCTGCTCCATACTCTTAAAAATAAAGGTTCTAAAAGGGGGTTTTGCAGTGATGCCATAGAAGAACTAGTGGGTTCCCAAAAGAACCTTTCAGTCAACAGTTCTTAAAAGAACCATTTTCTTAGTGTGAAGAATATTTTAATAACTTTTTTAACTATATAGAAGTTTTTGTGCCGTGTAAAGTTTCCATGGATGCTAAAGATTCTTCATGGAACTATAGATGCCAATAAAGAACCTTTATTTTTTAGGAGTACACATGTGAACAATGTGACCTTATTTTGGAGGGTTATTAATTGCTGAGTGTTTTTAAATGATTTCTGTTGACAGGAACAAAATGTGTGCTCTTTGCTCTTGTTTATGAATCACTAATAAGCTTTTAGAGGCACACAAATTTGTGAATGCTGTTTAACTTCAGCAGCATACAAACTTAGCGCTGTCCTCTCAATCATGTTTTTATGTATATTCATTCACCAATATGAATGTACTAGTTTTTGTAAAAAAAAAATAAATATTGTATCCTACAAACACTACTGATTCAATTCCCCAGTAAAATCCAAACTGTGATTTTTATGAAGTGCTGTGTCAAAAACGCAACATTGACAAAAGTTCTATCCTGAATAAACATCTTGTTTTTTCTTTCTCGTGTTTGCGTTTTAATTTCCGCCATGTTTTGGTGAGGTCAAACATCTTGGCTATTCAAACACAAGTGTGTGGGCAGTCCGGCTTCCCGCTCTTTTCCTTCGCCATCAGGCCAGAATGGTGCTATTTATGCTGGTGTGGAGGCATTTATGGCATTCAGGAGCAGTTGTTGTCTTTTTTCTAAAAGTCTTTCGGTGACACTTTCGGAATTCCTTTGGAGCATCCCGACAGATCAATGACTTATGCAGCACACGACCATATGGGGAGCACCGTGACCTCTGATCTTATGACAATACATTTGCTTTCAGGGGTGAGGGGCTTTGTTGCTATGGGGATGACTACATGCGCACCCTCTGACCTTATCCTGGGCGGGAACACGGCTGTCCACTCTGCCTTTGTTCACGCACAGCTCCTCGTATGGACCATTGTCACCTGTAATATGTGCAACAAATCAGACATTCCGTCACATACGCGTTCCTGAAAAGCATGACAATTTTGTCTTTATTATCTCGCTACCGTTCTTGAAGGCTTAGGATTACATTTCAGGAAAGCTGAAGTAGCAAACCAGGATGTCAGCTTCCTCTTTAACCATTTGTGCCAACTTAACCTCAAGTCAGTAAAACCAAACCAGATATACCATATCTGGCTTATAAATTTCCACACAAAAAAAAAGGTCCCAAACGGGACGAGGAATAAAACAAGTGCCTGCTACGCTTTAGCTCCTCATGGCAGGACAACTATGTCAACAATGGAATCAACAGGACAACAGTATTGGCAGACACCACAGAGAGCAGGCCTGCTACAGAGGGGGTCTGGCCCATATGCCGCCAGATAAATGATAAGCCTTTGTTATTCGTTTAAAAGGACGTACTGCTGTCACTGTCTCTGGGACCGCTGAGCAAACTTTGGGACCAAATGCCATTAATTCAAGCTAGTGAACCCATAGAGGTGTATCCAGCCTTGAAGACACAGCTTGCCAGTGCCTCCGCTAGTTTTATGGGTTTTATTAGTAAAAGAGAAACAGCTCTGAAACAGAGAGGGCTACAACACAGAGATGAATGGTTTGATGGTTTTGCTGCAAATTGCAGATGTGTGTGTCAAAAAAGGGTAGCAATTGGGAAAGTGATGCCCCTGTTACAGAAAGAAAAATAAATGGATAGAAACTGAGGGGGAACATGAATTGTTAAATACGACTTATCTTTTTTTTTTATTATAGGCCTATTATTTGTTTTCTTTAAGTGAATTGGAATTGAAAAAAAAAATCTGTAGTTTTTGGAAAAAAAAATGGTAAGAAAAACATTTATAAAACAATATCTTTGTATTTACAATAGCTATTTAATTTATTTCAATTACTTGATCATATTTTGTAGTTTAGTGCGTAGCTTAATGCAGTATTTTGAATTCAGAAGTTTTTCTTTACACCATTGCACAATATTTCGTACTGGTTTTTAGTCAAATAAACGATTTAAATGTTTTAGTCCGAATAAAAGGTTTCGAATTGAACTCTTAACTTCCTTTAATTATGTACAGACTGCACGGGCTGAGTGAATGTGTCTCTGTGGGATTTGCTGATAAAAGTCGAGGTCCCATGAGCCTGAGGAGGTAATCCATCTGGTCAGGACACCCAGCTGAGCTATAACGGAACATATTGGAAACCCTGTCAATCTGGACATAATGATTTTAGTGTAAAAGCTCAAATAATGAGGTCCAGATAAACCCTGGGGGATTCCTCACATTACAAGTAACACAATTACGTTTATTCAAATCCTCGTTTTTCATTAATAATTATGAAGCACGGTGGTGTAATAGCCTAATATTTGCGTGTCTGCATGACGGACTGGAGTATCTCTGTTTTCTCTCACACGACTAGATACGGACTAGAAACAAAAGCAAACAGGATTTGTGAGCACCGAGTGCTGCTATGAGAGCACAAAGCCTCATTTGCAGGTGAATGCGATGGCACTCGCTTCGCCTTACGCCTTTAGCGGCCTTTGTTCTATTTCGCCTTTTTTGGTGCCAGATGGTCATGGAAATGGGAAACTTCTTTAGAGAAAGGTTATATCTGGCGAAACACTGGTGCTCTTCACATATACCAAATGTGAACGACGCAAATTAGAGGAAAAAAAATCGGGGTAATGTGTACAATTCGTTGATGAGCATATTTCAG
Source organism: Sinocyclocheilus anshuiensis (assembly GCF_001515605.1). NCBI lineage: Eukaryota > Metazoa > Chordata > Actinopteri > Cypriniformes > Cyprinidae > Sinocyclocheilus > Sinocyclocheilus anshuiensis. The sequence continues at coordinate 672,812 of NW_015544194.1, read as the reverse complement.
AAGATTTATTCGATTTTTTTGTCTGATAAAATCAGATTTTTCAAAATCCCAATGTTTCTCGAGTTCGTGTAAAATCCAAAGAATAAGCTAAACCTTTTCCATATTGTGCAGGCAGCGCTGTATCCTTCCTTTCCAAGTTTATCAAAGTTTTAAAAATATTACTCTAGTAATTACAAACGTAGCTGTTCATAACATTGATATTATTTTTACGTCGATTGTTGTTGCTTTTTTTCGTCATTTGAGATCGGCGAAATCAACGAGCTATGCATTTAAGATAGCCTACTCTAAATAACCTATGGTCAAATTAATCGATTCAGTCAATATATATATATATATATATATATATATATATATCTCTCTAACTGGATAGACTAACAAAATATTCTAGCTTTAATATTTTGGTTATACCATATATATTAACGGTTTACCGTTTTGGTCACTATTTTGTCTGTCCTTTTTGTTCTCTTTCTTTTCCCTTTAGCTTTTCTCCTGTCTCAATGATATTATAAAGATCTGGCGTGTGGTGGTATCTATAGTAAATGTTATTCACAGATAGTGTGTAGGTAAGGGGGAGGGGAGGCAGGTGGTTGGCGTGTAAATAGAAGGAGCCCATTTTGTTCAAGTCTTGGTAAGTGTTTCATTAGCGGGATAGCTGAGAGGGTGCTGAAAATGAAGGTCTTATGTGGACAAAGCAGGGTTCCAAGGGCACCTGCCTCCTTCATTATGGAAAGAAAATGGCATTTAAATCCTCCCTATAGCACGCAGCTGCCAGCATATCCCTCCCCACAAACACCGAGGGCGGAACAGCTGAGTCCCTCCTGTTTAGAGGCCAAACTTTAATCTTTTTGTCACAGGCAAAATGTTGACGCCTCAAAAGTGAAGGGCTAACATTTTTTTTTTTTTGCCATTTACCCACATCATGATCCACAATTATGTAGTTGAACAGTAGTATACATGACTTTCACAGGAACACACGTGAATACAACCAGGTTACCAAAAATATAATTTAATTTACACTTTGATTCAAAGGTACAGCGTGAGCTACAGAATATATTTTAACAAACATGGCTCAGAAACATTCTTGCATGTTGTTGCAAACAAAAACTTAAATAAAATACAACATAAAATATGGCCGAAATAATAAAAGCAATAACAATAGCTGTAAATAATAAAGAAGAACCAACTATTATGAACATAAATAAAATAAGTTAGTATATTTAAAAAAATAAAACAAACAGTATCGCTCCAGTCTATTTAGAGCAGTGTGGCCTAGCCCTCTACACAGTTAAAACAAAAGCAAAATATAAAATTGCACCGTTTAGACATTGTAACACTGCAACAAAGTCTCTGTTGGCGGAGCCATTATTGCTACATGAGTTGAGAGAGAATAAAATTCTCGTCCCCTTGTTTTCGTTCATCCGCTCTGCAGATAAACACAGGTGGACTGCTGCATGGAGTGCAAACATCTGCAAAGCAAAGAAAACGACAAAATTAGCGTTTGTTCAACAGCTAAACAACAGCTTTACATTAGGGTACGGGCATTTAAATTAAAGCGAATTCAACTGAATTCGTTGTTGTCAATCACCTACAAGTTTACTACAATTAGTAACAGGCTAATAAAAATAATAATTATAATTATTGAAATCGTAATAGTATTGCCTTGATACAGACAGTTAAACACACTCGGAGTTGATACGTACCATCTTATTGTTTTGCGTGGCGTTACTTCAGTGCTGGTGGATGTGCCGGCTTGCAGCGAGCTACGTTCATCCTGCTTGGACTCCAGGGTCCGTTTTCTTTTCGGGAAGAAGTCTGGTGGAATTCAATAAACTGTTAGACTTGTTTGCTCGCATTTCACAATAAATATCCAAACATTAAAAGTTTCTATTGTTTTCATTTCTAGTTTCAAGGCATTTACCTGTAATTTGTGGCGTGCTGTTTCTGGGGGTCTCTGGGATGAGTGACCTCTTCCGCCTGTTTCTGAGGACTGAAGAACGAGCTGGTCTTGAGTTGAGTGCACCAGAGAGGTTCTCCTGGTTAATTTCCTTGGCTCGACTCGGGACGCCCGCGGATTCTTGAACTAGCGGACCCCTGGAAACCCCATTTAACCCGCAGTCAACAGCGCTGGACGCGTCTCCTGTTGCATTAAGCGACACCGCGGCGCGAACTCTTTGCACTTTATCCTTGTAGAAAAACGGCACAGTGTCCCCTGAAATCGCCTCCCACTCATAATCTCCAGGCAAAGGCGAGTTGGTCTCAAAGTTAAAATTCCACCGGCTCTGGTCTCGCTCGGAGATCTCCTGGAGTTTGCGTTTCATTTCACCGTGCAGCTCCTCGTGATCCACGGGTCCGAAAAGGTTACGGCAAACCTTTGTGCGCGCGAGAAGAGGAAAGGTCCTCCGTGCAACATGACGCTCCAGATTGCTTGATACGTCCACGTTTGCCATAATGCCTAAAAGTCAATGCCGTACGCCGACGTTTGTTTGGATCTTGTTGTCTCTAGTCTGTTTATATCTGTGCCGGTGGTTAAAGGCCAGTGTTTGTACGAGAAAAGGCCTCCGATTGGCTAGACGGACACCACGCCCTGTGCAATAAACCCCAAACCCCCCGCCAGTATCAGCAAAGGCACCTTCCCCCCTCATTTTAAAAACCGGCCCATGCATGAACACCATGAAATAAGTGATTGTTTTGAAAAAGAAAAAAGAAGAAGAAATGTTATAGGCCTAATATTATAAACGGAGTTATTCCTACCAAAGTGTTATTTATTATTAAATTATTTCATTAATAAAGGTAAACAATAACCCTGTTTATTTAAAATAATAAACATAGCCTAATTATAATATTTATTTTAATTATAATAAGAATACACAATAATGTAATGAAAATTAATTCAACATATATGTTACATCATTAAAATTAGGCTATATTACTATAGCTTGTGAAATTCATTATAAAAATATTTAAATATATTTATATTTAAATATTCAGGTTTAGTCTGCAGTATTTATATTCATAACGTTTGTCTTCCTGTTCTTAGTGTGTACTTGTGCTGGCTCAGTTTAAGCAGTATTTCATTCAGTGCAAATTATAGTTTTAGCAAATGCTCTGGAGCACCAACTGCATGGTAAATGCTACATTTATTTCGAACAAATATTTAAAACAGTGTGTTTTCAAATGCCACACCTCAAGATTTACATTTAGGCCTCTAGAATAAATTATGAAATAAGCTGTGAATGTAAGTATAAAACATAAATATAACATAGAAATCAAAATGAAACATACAAATGTAAACGTTGAATCCAAATTAAGTCAAAACACTTCTCAAATGGACTCTGCACGGTCACTTCCACGTTTTTCCTCGGGGGGCTTACTTACATCAGGTGCTGCCCCGGAAGCCATTGTTCCTTACATACATAGAGCTTTCAAAATGACAAGAGAAGATGATTTTTCAGTTTACAAGAGCTTCCCCGGATTACTGTAAATTAATTTTATAGCACGGAGAAGGGCATTAAACGTTTCAAGTTACATCGACAACTTTAGAGTGAGTATTGTGCTATTGTCTTCTAGCAAATCTAGCTCATAATGCTGGATGACTTCTGCGCCGATTTGATCAGCACTTAAAGGGTTAGTTCACCCAAAAATTAAAATTCTGTCATTAATTAATTACTCACCCTCATGTCGTTTCAACCCCGTAAGACCTTCGTTCATCTTCGGAACACAAATTAAGATATTGATGGAATCTGAGAGCTGTCTGACCCTGCATACACAGCAACGCAACTGAAATGTTCCCAAGTCCAGAAACATAGCAAGGAGATCTGTAAAATAATCCATGTGACATCAGTGGTTCATCCGCAATTTTATGAATCTACGAGAATACTTTGTGCTCAAAAGAAAAAAAAAAACACTTTATTCAACAATTCGTCTCCTCCGCATCACCCTGGTGCCATTTTGGACAGTATCAGCTGGACTAAACAACGTATGCTGTTCTGTGTCAGCTGCGTCACACGGATACACTGTTTCCGTTCAGATCCAGTGTTTCCAACTTAGCAATTTTGTTGCTAAATTTGGCAACTTTTCAGACTACCCTAGCAACTTTTTCTTCCAAAAGCACCTTGCAACAAATTTAGCTATTTTTTTTTATTTACTTGGCAACATTTAGCAACTCTTGATAAGTGACTCAAACAATAAAAAAGGCACACATTTTCCATCTAAATTACACAAAATCCATTATCCATTGTAACCCTGTAACCCGAAAACACAAAATACAATGCGCAATTTAAAATGTAGGTAAAAAACCTGTGAATAATCATTACGGAAAATTCCTTCATATTAGTAGATTTTGCCCTGTTTTTACAGACTTTTCTTAGAGTGTAGCATACTAACTACTAATACACTACTAATTTTTCAGAATGAGTAGTTTTACTAGTTTACTAGCTAATAAAAATAAACTTAAATTATAATCATTCAAAAATGTGAAAGTGTTAAATAATTCAATGTTGTATTTAAAGTTAGTTATATTTTAATATTATATTATGCATTTATATTATTTTATAAACACATCTAAATTAAAGGCACAATATGTAAGATTTTTTGATTAAAATATCCAAAAACCACTAGAACAGTGTTATATATTTTGCTGACTTGTGTACTTACATTATCCCAAATGTTTCGAAGAATGTTTAAATCCAGAGAAATAAGCAATTTTAACTAGTGACACGGACCGTGTCCATAGTGTCATTGTGTCACCTGACAATGACGTCATAACCCCTCGATTTCCAGTTTTGTTTTGTTGAAAACATGGAAACACCAAAGACGCTTTAATATGTTGTGCCTTTTAATAGACCGGTGATGACCGCACAGATTAGCATTATAACAGAACTTTCAAATGTATCTAGTATGATAAAACAGCGCTGCTTTACCCCACATACGCACGACCGGAAGGAGCGGAAGCGGTCGAGTGTGGCATAATAAAAGCTCAGCTGCTTTCGAGCCGTGTGTCACGCTCGTTCAGAGGCCTCATTTCGCTTCGACGGCTTTCAGCCTCACCCTGCTTTATTCTACTACGTTAATAAATCATTAGCTCATCTATGAACATGATTTCTACCCCGGAGTCCCGTTGGATTACATCGGCTGTGGGAATGAAGACGACAACTCCCATGATTCCACACTCAGTCACGGAGTCATCAAACTACGCCTTTGTCTCTTTGTTTATTTTGAATACGCGCTCTCCAGCGGCAAAAATTACATATTGTGCCTTTAACATATATACATTTTATTTTTTGCTGAGATTTGATGCAGTGACACAATTTTGCATTGTGATTACGCAATGACTTCACCGCGCAATGACATCGCAACGTCATTTAGCAACTTTTAGCAACAAATCAACCTTCCTTTAGCAACTTCCCCTGAAAATTAGTTGTCAATCACAACAACGTAGGAAACAGATCCGGCGTGACGCAGCTGACACAGAACAGCATACGCTGTTTACGTCCAGCG
>NW_015544194.1:641881-667071 GCF_001515605.1 Sinocyclocheilus anshuiensis | reverse complement strand
TTTTTTTTTTTTTTTCTTTTGCACACAAAAAGTATTCTCGTAGCTTCGTATAATTGCGTTTGAACCACTGATGTCACATGGATTATTTTACAGATCTCCTTGCTACGTTTCTGGACTTGGGAACATTTCAGTTGCGTTGCTCTCTATGCAGGGTCAGACACAGTGTTGCCAAGTCCGCGGTATTGGGCTACTTTATCACTGTTGCCGCGGGTTGTTTTTCATGTCCCCGGGTTAAAGCGACCCCGGTAATGTGGTATTTAGCCCCTGGAGTGCGAATTTTACCAGGGGAACCCCGCCAAAACGTGTATTTTACCCCCCCTGAACGCGATTTTTAATGGGGAGCCCTCCTCGAAATGTTATTGGGCTAGTTTTGAGTAGCAATTGGGCGGATTTTGTTGTGAAAACCTGGCAACCCTGGTCAGACAGCTCTCAGATTCCATCAAAAATATCTTAATTTGTGTTCCGAAGATGAACGAAGGCCTTATGGGTTTGAAACGACATGAGGGTGAGTGATTAATGACAGAATTTTCATTTTTGGGTGAACTAACCCTTTAAATAGCAGGTTTAAGTTAGAGTTTAGCTTTAAACTCCGTTCACCTCAGGTTTTTATAACTCCTAAGAGATAGTAGCAATAACAGCAGAGCTCCCGGTAATCCGTGTTTGTTTGCATCTGTGGCCCTGATAGGTGTTTGCTGTGATAGGAACATCTTCACTTGATATAAATATTTTAAATACTGTTACCATTTTAGATTGCCATGTATTGTAATACACCTAAGTCTGACAGTTTCTGACAGTTGTTATATTTTCAATTTGTATTATCTGTAACCTGAAGCTTGAATTGATTGATTGATTGATTATATTTAATAATACCAGTTTTCCAGGGATCCCTAACACAAACATGGTGAAGCTGTTCAGTAAAAAAGCAAACAAGATCAGAAGTGGTTAAGAGGGATAGGAACATCCTTTGAAATATTACTGAACTCTTTACAGTGTATTGGCATGTTTGTAATGTTATATAGACTATTAATTCTTCATAATTTATTTTAAATATAGTTTAATTTGCAATGTAACAATTTAAAATGCAACTGAAAGTAATTTAAAATGTATCTGAACTCAATTCAATATGTAACCCAATGTAATTCTCTTCACAGATTGTTTTAAAGGACTCCCATCCATACTGTTGCAGCACTGTACCAGACAGCACACCATTCAGAGCTGAGAATCAACGCAGTTCCTCCTGTACTGAGCTGCACTGAATGGAGCAGAGCTGGCACAAACCTAGAACAACGGTGAAAGTGGTAAATAAGAGAATTATCAATTTTTTAATGAATGACAATTAATAAACTTTGATTAAAAATATTAACATGCCCCAGCGGTATGCCTAGAGAGTCAAGCCAGGTCCTGTCAGTGGGACGTTGGTCCTGTTTGCAAGAGAGGAAACTCAATGAGATAGGGATATGGCTCCGTTCATAAAATGTACATGTTTATATTTGCATGTTTAGATTAGACTGGTGAGCAAGAAGCTGTATTAAAGTTATATATATATATTTGCATTTACATTATATTAAATTTACATTTTATATTCTAGTCTGTACAAATAAAACCAAATTAATCCATCCTAAGTGTTGTGTGTAAGGCCAGATCTCTCTGTGGAAGACCGACTGAAAGGTGGACCATGAAGAGGAGGAACTCATCGAAGGGCTGCAGAGACTGACACTGTCAAAATAAATTTTAAATAATTATGATGCATGCATGTAACGTGTGCATCAAAAAAAACATTTTCTTTCTCTGTCACAAACAATATAATATCAATATTTACCATCGCATTGCTTGTTACTCCAACTCCACTCCTCCTTGTAGCTGTCCTTGCTCTGGTCACACAAACCATGTGGGAAGCAGGTTCAGTAACTCTCCGAAAGGCCATTAAATGGTTCTACATCTCAAATCTAGATTGGATGAAAGACATGTTTTCAGAAAATAAAAAGATATCTTAATTTGTGTTCCGTAGATGAATGAAGGTCTTACGGGTTTGAAACGACATGAGGGTGAGTGATTAATGACAGAATTTTCATTTTTGGGTGAACTAACCCTTTAAATAGCAGGTTTAAGTTAGAGTTTAGCTTTAAACTCCGTTCACCTCAGGTTTTTATAACTCCTAAGAGATAGTAGCAATAACAGCAGAGCTCCCGGTAATCCGTGTTTGTTTGCATCTGTGGCCCTGATAGGTGTTTGCTGTGATAGGAACATCTTCACTTGATATAAATATTTTAAATACTGTTACCATTTTAGATTGCCATGTATTGTAATACACCTAAGTCTGACAGTTTCTGACAGTTGTTATATTTTCAATTTGTATTATCTGTAACCTGAAGCTTGAATTGATTGATTGATTGATTATATTTAATAATACCAGTTTTCCAGGGATCCCTAACACAAACATGGTGAAGCTGTTCAGTAAAAAAGCAAACAAGATCAGAAGTGGTTAAGAGGGATAGGAACATCCTTTGAAATATTACTGAACTCTTTACAGTGTATTGGCATGTTTGTAATGTTATATAGACTATTAATTCTTCATAATTTATTTTAAATATAGTTTAATTTGCAATGTAACAATTTAAAATGCAACTGAAAGTAATTTAAAATGTATCTGAACTCAATTCAATATGTAACCCAATGTAATTCTCTTCACAGATTGTTTTAAAGGACTCCCATCCATACTGTTGCAGCACTGTACCAGACAGCACACCATTCAGAGCTGAGAATCAACGCAGTTCCTCCTGTACTGAGCTGCACTGAATGGAGCAGAGCTGGCACAAACCTAGAACAACGGTGAAAGTGGTAAATAAGAGAATTATCAATTTTTTAATGAATGACAATTAATAAACTTTGATTAAAAATATTAACATGCCCCAGCGGTATGCCTAGAGAGTCAAGCCAGGTCCTGTCAGTGGGACGTTGGTCCTGTTTGCAAGAGAGGAAACTCAATGAGATAGGGATATGGCTCCGTTCATAAAATGTACATGTTTATATTTGCATGTTTAGATTAGACTGGTGAGCAAGAAGCTGTATTAAAGTTATATATATATATTTGCATTTACATTATATTAAATTTACATTTTATATTCTAGTCTGTACAAATAAAACCAAATTAATCCATCCTAAGTGTTGTGTGTAAGGCCAGATCTCTCTGTGGAAGACCGACTGAAAGGTGGACCATGAAGAGGAGGAACTCATCGAAGGGCTGCAGAGACTGACACTGTCAAAATAAATTTTAAATAATTATGATGCATGCATGTAACGTGTGCATCAAAAAAAACATTTTCTTTCTCTGTCACAAACAATATAATATCAATATTTACCATCGCATTGCTTGTTACTCCAACTCCACTCCTCCTTGTAGCTGTCCTTGCTCTGGTCACACAAACCATGTGGGAAGCAGGTTCAGTAACTCTCCGAAAGGCCATTAAATGGTTCTACATCTCAAATCTAGATTGGATGAAAGACATGTTTTCAGAAAATAGACACCACACAATGTAATAACAATGCAAATTAGTTTGTCTACACTGAACCTGAAGGTTACTTTAAATATATATAATGTATAATGTATTGACATGCAAGTACTCTTATGAAAATATTATTTTAGCTGGGGTTTTAGCTTATTCTACATCGAGTCATTCTGAACCATTATGAATGTCTTCTGTGGGGAAAAAATATCTGAACAGCTGACTGACACTAACATTATTTACATTTCTGTATGCCAATGAAGAAAGCAAGCCATGGATTTAAAACGACATAAAGGTGAGTATATGATGAGAGCTTTATTTTTATTTTTAGGGGAATCGTCTATTAACTCGTTAACACGTATCGCCCAGACCCACAGAAGAGGTTTTTAAACAAACGGACAACCACAGTGACAAAACAAATTCACAATAAGTCTACATTGTGCTGGGTAAATATAGTAATGTAAATAAGGATTTAGATCTTACCTAGTGTAGAACCATATGCTGTCGTCATTCTTAAAGTGGCGCCTGCAGACTGTAGTATCAGAAGTGATGTTAAAATCCTTACATCTACTACTCTGAATCCACTTGTTGTGAGTTTCTTCATCCAGGGGAGAAGTGTGAAAAAACCTTTGGGAAGCCTCACAAAACGGGACACAGCAATAGCGGGACAAACCACCCTCACGGATGCTAAAACTTTATGGAACTCTTCATTAAATAATTACATTACTGTATTTAATTAGTTATATTATAGCAATAAAATATAGAAATATCAGTTTATATATCGTTCATTGACAAATGGCTGGTAATGCACTCACGCTATGGTTAAATACAGACCGGAAGCTTTTATGCGCCCTGAGATTTCACCGGAAACACGTAGGCTGTGTGTCGTGCATAGAGTCCATTTGCGCACTTCTGATGCCGCTGGGCGGGGTGTCAACAGTGTTGGAGGTAACGCATTACAAGTAATGCGAGTTACGTAATCAGATTACTTTTTTCAAGTAACTAGTAAAGTAACGCATTACTTTTTAATTTACAAGGGAGTTACTTTTTCAAATAAGTAACGCAAGTTACTTTTTTTTTCAAATGTATTGATTGACAGCTCTCCTGTCCCCATGTTGAGAGAAATCAGAACTTTGTGTGTGAAAAGGCTTTTATATTTGCCAAAAATAGAACTTTTTTTATTTTAAAAACAAACAAGCAAGCCCCGTCCAGATTTAAAAAAGTAACGCAAAAGTAACGTACCGCATTACTTTCCATACAAAGTAACAAAGTACCTTACTTAGTTACTTTTGTGTGGAGTAACGCAATATTGTAACTTTCCCCAACACTGGGTGTCAACCAATGGCGCGCGAAGCTCAACCAACGGGCGATGATGACGTCAAGCGCATTCGCAAGATGGCCGCGGTCACGATCTTGAGCGGACAAGATTTGCTTTACAATAAGGAACAAACGACTCTGTGTAAAGGCCTAACTCGAATCTAACACCAGCTACAGCTGCCCACCCAAATAAAACATGCTAATTAAGTGTTAAATACATTTTACATGATCTACAATATGTGTTAATAAGTTTCCCAGGATACGGTTAACATAACAGCAATGTTAATATCGCTGCATATCAGCCAAGTTCGCTCTGGGTGAGAGCAACGCACATTCTATATATACTTATACATTTAGATATTTCACATTTAATATTTTAACTTGCATGTATTAGCTATTTAACAGATAACATCCGTTTCTTAAATAATTAGGCCTAGCTCATCCTTAATATATGAAATTAAGTTTTTACATACTTGATATGGTCTGCTGCGTAGTTAGTCGGCAAGATGGTGAAAGCACATCTCTGAAGTAACCAGCTTTCAAAGCATCTCGATGATGCCTTACTGCTACCGTATACTGCCCCACGAGGCAGTTTTTTTTTTAATGTATCGAGACAGTCCATACAAAGTAACAAAGTACCTTACTTAGTTACTTTTGTGTGGAGTAACGCAATATTGTAACTTTCCCCAACACTGGGTGTCAACCAATGGCGCGCGAAGCTCAACCAACGGGCGATGATGACGTCAAGCGCATTCGCAAGATGGCCGCGGTCACGATCTTGAGCGGACAAGATTTGCTTTACAATAAGGAACAAACGACTCTGTGTAAAGGCCTAACTCGAATCTAACACCAGCTACAGCTGCCCACCCAAATAAAACATGCTAATTAAGTGTTAAATACATTTTACATGATCTACAATATGTGTTAATAAGTTTCCCAGGATACGGTTAACATAACAGCAATGTTAATATCGCTGCATATCAGCCAAGTTCGCTCTGGGTGAGAGCAACGCACATTCTATATATACTTATACATTTAGATATTTCACATTTAATATTTTAACTTGCATGTATTAGCTATTTAACAGATAACATCCGTTTCTTAAATAATTAGGCCTAGCTCATCCTTAATATATGAAATTAAGTTTTTACATACTTGATATGGTCTGCTGCGTAGTTAGTCGGCAAGATGGTGAAAGCACATCTCTGAAGTAACCAGCTTTCAAGGCATCTCGATGATGCCTTACTGCTACCGTATACTGCCCCACGAGGCAGTTTTTTTTTAATGTATCGAGACAGAGCCTGTGGTAGATTTTACACACATTTTACGGACGACTTCGACATCCTCTTCGCCTTCGTGCTGTAATTTAGGAGTTGCTGACGCCTAGTGGCTAACTCGCGCAACTGCAGACTAACGTCAGACGTCAGCTAATACGTGTAAATTAAAAATATCCTCAGCTGATGACAAATTAATTTCCATAACTTTCAGACTCGTAGAAAAAAAACGTTACATTAATAGACATTTAAGTGTTATTTTATGACATTTTATCTATTTGCATCTGTAGATTTCAATTATATTTTTAAATGGAATTATATATGCTATATATATATATAAAAAGATATATCCAAATTTCCGTTTGGAAACTCTAATCAACAAAAAGAAACAAGAATTTTGAACATGATTTTATCCAGTGCTCAGATATCTGTTCTGGATATTTATGCATAATGCTTCATTTGCATATTTAAACATAACATTTCAGAAAACTTGTAATACAAATCAACTGTTTTTATATACTGTGATTAATCAGCTGGGGAGATATGATGTATATTATTAATTTATTTATTTATTTTACCTATATTCTCCTGTGGTGTCTTTCTTTAATTCTAGTTACAACAGTCTTTTGAATTCTAGTTTTTCCAAATCTAAGAATTCTGAAAAGTTTAAGAAGCTTTCATGTGTTAAAAAAAAAGTTATTTTTAACAAATTAGCAACATTTAGAAAAAGACCTCCAGGTATTTTAAGCAGTCTTAAAATCTTCAAAGTTTCAAATGTCTAAATCTAATGAGGGAAAAACTAATAGTAAGCATGTAAATTAAATGAATCACCTATTTTGAAACTGTTTTCCTGTTGCTGTATTACTGTAAGGAATGCTTGTGGTGGAGGCAGGCAGGTAAGTGGTTGAATGTAGGTAGCAGCGGTTGGTTAGGGAGTGGTTTTGTCATCATAAACCCTCCGATTCACTTCCTGGTGACACTCAAAGCTGCCCAAGCTTGTAGGGGCCTATAGGATCCAAGAGCAAAGCCAACATCCAGATATGCTGGGGCATCAGGATACTCCTCTGGTAAGTCAGCTCTTTTAACAAAAAACATGGCATGAGATTCCAGATCATTTCTGTGGAGGTGAATATAAATTGTTGAAACGTTTCTGAAAAAGACATTCACAGCAAAATATGTAAAGATGCAGCCACATTAATATAGAAAATATTTGCATTTTGCATTTTGTGACTAATAGCCTATATGTGAAGCTTAGCATTTCAAATTATTGTTCACATACCTCTACAGCCTTAGATGTTTCTGACATTTCAAGGTACTGGTTTCAGGACAAACTCTCTAGTTTTATTGTTTTTAATGTCTTGACTTTTGTTCAAGTACATGGTTGGACACTGAAGAAAATATATTTTCTTTAAAAAAAAGTCTATGGAGAGATAAAATGATGTTGTAGAAAAAAAACAATAATAGTAAAAACAATTAATTGATAAAGTGTCATTGCTAAAGATCGGTTTCCTCGTGGATCTAATGTCTGTGTGTGAACTTTAATGCAAATGATTGTGTTTGTGTGCTGCAGTGTCTATGGCATTTTCTTCTCTCATCATACACCCCATCTCATCCCCTAGTCAAATCATGGGCAGCTCCTGCACCTCTCCACACTCCCACACACACACATCAGTCATGTTTGCATAAGTGTCACTGGTACTTTTCAATAATCACATCCTCCCTTCAAAAATAAATTATTATTTATTCACGTTTTACATAAACATTCAATGAGCAGCTCACAATGAATGCCGATTGGGAGCAATTGCATGTTAACTGATCAAACCATATTGCGTCTCCTGCTTAAAAACAATGAAAGGAATGGCAACCATTAGGAAACTGGAAGTTTCGAAAGGTTTAAAATGGCTGGCATGAAGCAGGCATGGTGAAAGCTATACCTGGACCTGATAGCATTTGGATCAAATTAATTGAAAAGAGATTAATCAAGCTCATTCAGATCTGATTGCACCAATCACATGCTGTGAACTGCCTGAAATGGTTTTATAGTATTACGCTTCTGTTCCTGACTGCTTTTACTATGGCTGTTTCTGTCCGTGCCTCTTCAACCACATGAGGGAACTGACTTCATAATCACTTGTTGACCAGGATGCAAATAAGCTTTAGTTGTCAATTGCATAGACTACTTCTGTGGGTGATCAATTATGGCTGCTATCAGTGTTTATAATGACATGTAAGTTTACATGGGTGATTTTTTATGTTAAAGCATATTTCCATGTTCAAACGCCATGCAGCTGCAATCTAGTGTCTTCTTTTTTGTCTTTAACTTGTTCTTTCTTTCTTTCTTTCTGCTTGCTTGCTATTTTTTTTGCTTTCTGACTCTAACTTTACCTCTGGTTGGTAAAAAGCACATCAGTTTCTCAGTTCATATGTGGCTCGGCCTTTACCAGAAGGGAGGGCGTGTTTGCATGTGTGTAAAGAATGAAAATGAAAATTGCTTCTGCTTTACATGAACATTTTCAACTACCTGAACTCCTGAAGTGCCTCGCTGAACAAATCAGCAGCTCCTGTGGCTGCGCCTGACTGGACTGGGATGCAAATGCATTTTAATTCTGTCTGTAGGGGGTGTTACGGCAGGGCAGGAGGTGTCTGCGATGTGGGGAACTGTTGATTGAGTCCCAAGAACACGGGTGAGAGTAGTTGCACCACTTATTACCACTAAATATTTAACACCGTTCAAAATTCTTGAGCTTGTGTGTCACTATTTGCAGTTCTCTACCGGGATGTCAGTGTTACACCCCGCTTACAGAGTCTGTTATTCAAATGGGCGAGAAGGGCAATGAGAGGTTTGATAAACCCCAATGGATGGCCGGACGTTTGGGAGATATTGATTTTGTTGGTGTCAGTCGGACCAGGGGCAAGGTATATAAGGACAGATATTTACAGAATCTTTTCATTGTAACTCGAATTCACCACTAATGAGTTCAAGCTTGTGCACATTATTCACAGACTTTATTTGTCAGTCCAGTTTGTCAGGGTAACCAGCTCCACAGATCCAGCTGAAATCTACCAGATGTTGACTAAGCAGTGGGGTCTGGCCCCTCCTCATCTGGTGGTGGCACTTACGGGAGGTGATGAAGTGGCTCAGATGAAGCCCTGGCTGAGGGACACACTTAGGAAAGGCCTTGTGAAGGCAGCACAGAGCACAGGTGGGTCATTTCTTGTTCACTAAAAACAAAAATCGCAATCTCTTTTTGACTGTTACAGACCTATGACCCTTGACCCACACAGGGGCATGGATCCTCACCAGTGGTTTGCGTTTTGGCATCACCAAGAACCTGGGTCAGGCTGTAAGGGACCACTCTCTAGCGAGCACTTCCCCTAAGGTGAGAGTGGTGGCCATTGGAATTGCACCCTGGAACATGATTCAGAACAGAGATCTGCTACTGTCTGCAAAGGTGAAGACTGCCTTCTGACGTTTATAGACAAGTCTTCTCAAAAGATACAATGTTTTCATTTATCACATCATTATATAATTTAGTTGCATGGAAGAAGCATGTGGACATTTCGTTATGCAATAGAGCGCTGCAGAAATGAGTCCTAAAACCCAGAAACAAGTTAGAATTCCTGCACTTAGTTTCCATCTTTTTTGTTGTTTGTTTGTTTCGTGGTTTACCCATGCTCAGGATATTTCCACAATTTATTATATAATATAAAATATATTAGTAATACCTCACTTGTGTTGTTTTTAGCTTTTACATGTCTTAAAAATGGCGGTTTAAGTGTCTCAATAGGACTGGACTACAGAGGCTGAAGGCGACATTCTTTTACAGCCTCGTTGTGTTTATACTTGCACTCTTTCAAACTATTCTAACTCAAACTTGTAAGATTGAATGAGCTAAGAGGTGATGATGTTAAGTCATGCAAACATTGTGTAGTTTGTTTAAAGCCTAACTTTATCTTTTTACTTCGGGAGATTGTACTTAGGCTGTATAATTTTTTTTTGGCTTTTTGTCAAGAAAATCAGAGTGATGCTAACTTCCGGTATGGCCTACGAAATTTCCCACTCTATAACTTCATTAAATATTTATGTGTACAAATACATTTTTTAAAACTCAAATGAAAATTGATTTTATAAGTTGTTAAACATTGTTTCTTTTTTATAATTTGGTATTTTTGTTTAGCCTGACCATCCAGCAAAATATCCATCTGAGGATCTTCCACACGGTGCAGTGTACTCTTTGGACTGCAATCATTCTCATTTCATTCTGGTGGACGAGGACCTACAGAGACCTGGAGCCACTGGTGAGATGAGAGTCAAGATGCTCAAACACATCTCTCTGCAGCGCACAGGATATGGAGGTGAGTTGAGATGTGTTTTCTCCCCGAATGGCTCTGTAAATTTAGTAATGTTTTATGTTCTCGTGCATATATTTTCAAAGGAGTTTATTGTTCTAACAGGCACAGGCAGTATAGAAACCCCTGTCTTATGTCTTCTGGTTCATGGAGAGCCAAGGATATTACAGGTCACTCTTAACATTTTATTTTTTAAGTATATCTAATGAAGTGTTTTGTTGTAGCATGATGGTAATATCCACTTTCAATCCATTCTTACAGAAAATGTACAAGAATATTCAGAATTCAATACCGTGGCTGATTTTAGCTGGTTCAGGAGGAGTCGCTGATATTTTAGTGACCCTGATGGACAGAGGTTGCTGGGATGCTGACATGGTCCAAGAGCTGTTGATAAACACCTTTACCAATGGCCTACACAGCACTGAAATCCCTTCCTGGGTCAAACTGGTAAAGGACTATCTTTGTTTTAAGATAGCTAGACATTGTGTTTTTATGCAAGGATGGATCATGCTGTTTTAGGCACAAGTTATGTGTGTAAAGACTCGGATTTTGTCCATTAGATCCAGAGAATATTGGACCACGGTCACCTGCTGACAGTTCATGACCCAGAGCCGGACTCAGAACTGGACACAGTAATTCTCAAAGCTCTGGTTAAAGGTGTGTAACTGTGATTTTATACTAACTCCAGCAAACATATGGGGGAATGGTATATTTCTCTATTTGAATGTTTGTAGGAATTATATATTTCTGCATAATGATGTCAGTGAGTTCATAAATGTTCTTGTCTGGGCTCAGCTTGTAAGAGTCAAAGTCAGGAAGCACAGGACTTCCTGGATGAGCTGAAACTGGCTGTGGCCTGGAATAGGGTGGACATTGCTAAAAGTGAGATCTTCAGTGGAGATGTGGCATGGAGTGTGAGAACAAAATTGTTTTGTTAGTTGTATTTAGTTTATCACTACATTTTGCCTTTTGGTTTTTTGGATTCTCATACACAATATTTCTTTTAGGCTCAGGACCTGGAGGAGGTGATGATGGAGGCATTGATAAATGACAAGCCTGACTTTGTGCGTTTGTTTGTGGATAACGGCGTGAACATAAATGAATTCCTAACTTATGGCCGTCTTCAGGAACTCTACTGCTCTGTTTCTGAAAAAAACCTCCTTCACACCCTGCTCCTGAAAGAGCATCAGGTTCATTTGGCTAACAAACGGATGTCAGGACACCCTCACACTGAACCGGGTGACCGCAGGGCTCGTTTCACCTTTCATGAGGTCTCCAAAGTCCTCAAAGACTTTCTTGATGACACCTGTAGGGGTTTTTACCAAAAACTTCCAGTGGTGAGTGGGCCTTTAACACGCACTTAGACGTAACCCACCATGCTACAGTCCTGCTATAAAATGTTATCTGCTGCAGGAGAGGATGGGGAAAGGCCGGCTTTTCCACAGCCAGAAAAACCTCCCAGACATGGACCGTCATTGTGATCACCCTTGGAGAGACCTCTTCCTTTGGGCTATCCTGCAAAATAGGCAGGAAATGGCAAACTACTTCTGGGCAATGGTGAGTCAATAAACCGATATGAGTGATGAGCTCATTTTCATAAACTAAGTCCATTTACATGTTCACAATTCATTCTTTAGACCTTAACAGATGTTAGTACCTAAGACCCATTGATTACCAGTCATTTGCTGTTGAGTATCATAGATGACATTAGTAGGGTTCACTGATCAAACATTAAAAGGGTGGGTGAACAAAGAGCAATTTGCATGAACAAAAGTGCTGACAAGCTGAGAATAAATACTGAATGAATTTACTGTTTATGTTTTTGCATTTTGAGGTTCACAGTTCTGGCTTATTTAATCCCATTCTATTAACCAATGTCTTTGCTTCTGACCTTCGATGATCCAGTTCAACCATACTAATAAGCAAAAATTACTCTAGATGAACATTTGTGTGTCTTTTTTTATTGCTGAAGTGTTTTGAAATTTCTTCTTCTGCATTCTACTGTACGGACGTAAATTTACATTTCCTTCAGCCCGAGGCTTATTCATTTCACTTTGGGTGTGAAAAGGCTTTTATATTTGCCAAAAATAGAACTTTTTTTATTTTAAAAACAAACAAGCAAGCCCCGTCCAGATTTAAAAAAGTAACGCAAAAGTAACGTACCGCATTACTTTCCATACAAAGTAACAAAGTACCTTACTTAGTTACTTTTGTGTGGAGTAACGCAATATTGTAACTTTCCCCAACACTGGGTGTCAACCAATGGCGCGCGAAGCTCAACCAACGGGCGATGATGACGTCAAGCGCATTCGCAAGATGGCCGCGGTCACGATCTTGAGCGGACAAGATTTGCTTTACAATAAGGAACAAACGACTCTGTGTAAAGGCCTAACTCGAATCTAACACCAGCTACAGCTGCCCACCCAAATAAAACATGCTAATTAAGTGTTAAATACATTTTACATGATCTACAATATGTGTTAATAAGTTTCCCAGGATACGGTTAACATAACAGCAATGTTAATATCGCTGCATATCAGCCAAGTTCGCTCTGGGTGAGAGCAACGCACATTCTATATATACTTATACATTTAGATATTTCACATTTAATATTTTAACTTGCATGTATTAGCTATTTAACAGATAACATCCGTTTCTTAAATAATTAGGCCTAGCTCATCCTTAATATATGAAATTAAGTTTTTACATACTTGATATGGTCTGCTGCGTAGTTAGTCGGCAAGATGGTGAAAGCACATCTCTGAAGTAACCAGCTTTCAAGGCATCTCGATGATGCCTTACTGCTACCGTATACTGCCCCACGAGGCAGTTTTTTTTTAATGTATCGAGACAGAGCCTGTGGTAGATTTTACACACATTTTACGGACGACTTCGACATCCTCTTCGCCTTCGTGCTGTAATTTAGGAGTTGCTGACGCCTAGTGGCTAACTCGCGCAACTGCAGACTAACGTCAGACGTCAGCTAATACGTGTAAGTTAAAAATATCCTCAGCTGATGACAAATTAATTTCCATAACTTTCAGACTCGTAGAAAAAAAACGTTACATTAATAGACATTTAAGTGTTATTTTATGACATTTTATCTATTTGCATCTGTAGATTTCAATTATATTTTTAAATGGAATTATATATGCTATATATATATATAAAAAGATATATCCAAATTTCCGTTTGGAAACTCTAATCAACAAAAAGAAACAAGAATTTTGAACATGATTTTATCCAGTGCTCAGATATCTGTTCTGGATATTTATGCATAATGCTTCATTTGCATATTTAAACATAACATTTCAGAAAACTTGTAATACAAATCAACTGTTTTTATATACTGTGATTAATCAGCTGGGGAGATATGATGTATATTATTAATTTATTTATTTATTTTACCTATATTCTCCTGTGGTGTCTTTCTTTAATTCTAGTTACAACAGTCTTTTGAATTCTAGTTTTTCCAAATCTAAGAATTCTGAAAAGTTTAAGAAGCTTTCATGTGTTAAAAAAAAAGTTATTTTTAACAAATTAGCAACATTTAGAAAAAGACCTCCAGGTATTTTAAGCAGTCTTAAAATCTTCAAAGTTTCAAATGTCTAAATCTAATGAGGGAAAAACTAATAGTAAGCATGTAAATTAAATGAATCACCTATTTTGAAACTGTTTTCCTGTTGCTGTATTACTGTAAGGAATGCTTGTGGTGGAGGCAGGCAGGTAAGTGGTTGAATGTAGGTAGCAGCGGTTGGTTAGGGAGTGGTTTTGTCATCATAAACCCTCCGTTTCACTTCCTGGTGACACTCAAAGCTGCCCAAGCTTGTAGGGGCCTATAGGATCCAAGAGCAAAGCCAACATCCAGATATGCTGGGGCATCAGGATACTCCTCTGGTAAGTCAGCTCTTTTAACAA
This sequence comes from Sinocyclocheilus anshuiensis, assembly GCF_001515605.1. Taxonomy (NCBI): domain Eukaryota; kingdom Metazoa; phylum Chordata; class Actinopteri; order Cypriniformes; family Cyprinidae; genus Sinocyclocheilus; species Sinocyclocheilus anshuiensis. The sequence goes on along the minus strand of NW_015544194.1, from coordinate 652,709 downwards.
AAAACATGGCATGAGATTCCAGATCATTTCTGTGGAGGTGAATATAAATTGTTGAAACGTTTCTGAAAAAGACATTCACAGCAAAATATGTAAAGATGCAGCCACATTAATATAGAAAATATTTGCATTTTGCATTTTGTGACTAATAGCCTATATGTGAAGCTTAGCATTTCAAATTATTGTTCACATACCTCTACAGCCTTAGATGTTTCTGACATTTCAAGGTACTGGTTTCAGGACAAACTCTCTAGTTTTATTGTGTTTTTTAATGTCTTGGCTTTTGTTCAAGTACATGGTTGGACACTGAAGAAAATATATTTTCTTTAAAAAAAAGTCTATGGAGAGATAACATGATGTTGTAGAAAAAAAACAATAATAGTAAAAACAATTCATTGATAAAGTGTCATTGCTAAAGATCTGTTTCCTCGTGGATCTAATGTCTGTGTGTGAACTTTAATGCAAATGATTGTGTTTGTGTGCTGCAGTGTCTATGGCATTTTCTTCTCTCATCATACACCCCATCTCATCCCCTAGTCAAATCATGGGCAGCTCCTGCACCTCTCCACACTCCCACACACACACATCAGTCATGTTTGCATAAGTGTCACTGGTACTTTTCAATAATCACATCCTCCCTTCAAAAATAAATTATTATTTATTCACGTTTTACATAAACATTCAATGAGCAGCTCACAATGAATGCCGATTGGGAGCAATTGCATGTTAACTGATCAAACCATATTGCGTCTCCTGCTTAAAAACAATGAAAGGAATGGCAACCATTAGGAAACTGGAAGTTTCGAAAGGTTTAAAATGGCTGGCATGAAGCAGGCATGGTGAAAGCTATACCTGGACCTGATAGCATTTGGATCAAATTAATTGAAAAGAGATTAATCAAGCTCATTCAGATCTGATTGCACCAATCACATGCTGTGAACTGCCTGAAATGGTTTTATAGTATTACGCTTCTGTTCCTGACTGCTTTTACTATGGCTGTTTCTGTCCGTGCCTCTTCAACCACATGAGGGAACTGACTTCATAATCACTTGTTGACCAGGATGCAAATAAGCTTTAGTTGTCAATTGCATAGACTACTTCTGTGGGTGATCAATTATGGCTGCTATCAGTGTTTATAATGACATGTAAGTTTACATGGGTGATTTTTTATGTTAAAGCATATTTCCATGTTCAAACGCCATGCAGCTGCAATCTAGTGTCTTCTTTTTTGTCTTTAACTTGTTCTTTCTTTCTTTCTTTCTGCTTGCTTGCTATTTTTTTTGCTTTCTGACTCTAACTTTACCTCTGGTTGGTAAAAAGCACATCAGTTTCTCAGTTCATATGTGGCTCGGCCTTTACCAGAAGGGAGGGCGTGTTTGCATGTGTGTAAAGAATGAAAATGAAAATTGCTTCTGCTTTACATGAACATTTTCAACTACCTGAACTCCTGAAGTGCCTCGCTGAACAAATCAGCAGCTCCTGTGGCTGCGCCTGACTGGACTGGGATGCAAATGCATTTTAATTCTGTCTGTAGGGGGTGTTACGGCAGGGCAGGAGGTGTCTGCGATGTGGGGAACTGTTGATTGAGTCCCAAGAACACGGGTGAGAGTAGTTGCACCACTTATTACCACTAAATATTTAACACCGTTCAAAATTCTTGAGCTTGTGTGTCACTATTTGCAGTTCTCTACCGGGATGTCAGTGTTACACCCCGCTTACAGAGTCTGTTATTCAAATGGGCGAGAAGGGCAATGAGAGGTTTGATAAACCCCAATGGATGGCCGGACGTTTGGGAGATATTGATTTTGTTGGTGTCAGTCGGACCAGGGGCAAGGTATATAAGGACAGATATTTACAGAATCTTTTCATTGTAACTCGAATTCACCACTAATGAGTTCAAGCTTGTGCACATTATTCACAGACTTTATTTGTCAGTCCAGTTTGTCAGGGTAACCAGCTCCACAGATCCAGCTGAAATCTACCAGATGTTGACTAAGCAGTGGGGTCTGGCCCCTCCTCATCTGGTGGTGGCACTTACGGGAGGTGATGAAGTGGCTCAGATGAAGCCCTGGCTGAGGGACACACTTAGGAAAGGCCTTGTGAAGGCAGCACAGAGCACAGGTGGGTCATTTCTTGTTCACTAAAAACAAAAATCGCAATCTCTTTTTGACTGTTACAGACCTATGACCCTTGACCCACACAGGGGCATGGATCCTCACCAGTGGTTTGCGTTTTGGCATCACCAAGAACCTGGGTCAGGCTGTAAGGGACCACTCTCTAGCGAGCACTTCCCCTAAGGTGAGAGTGGTGGCCATTGGAATTGCACCCTGGAACATGATTCAGAACAGAGATCTTCTGCTGGCTGCAAGGGTGAGGACTTCCTGCTGACATGAATAGAAAGGTCTTCTCAAATGATACATTTTGATGTCATAATTATGTGATTTATGTTACAATTATATGATTCAGTTGCATGGAAAAAGCATGTGGACTTTTTGTTACACAAGAGTGCTGCAGAAATGAGTCCTAAAACCCAGAAACAAGTTAGAATTCCTGCACTTAGTTTCCATCTTTTTTGTTGTTTGTTTGTTTCGTGGTTTACCCATGCTCAGGATATTTCCACAATTTATTATATAATATAAAATATATTAGTAATACCTCACTTGTGTTGTTTTTAGCTTTTACATGTCTTAAAAATGGCGGTTTAAGTGTCTCAATAGGACTGGACTACAGAGGCTGAAGGCGACATTCTTTTACAGCCTCGTTGTGTTTATACTTGCACTCTTTCAAACTATTCTAACTCAAACTTGTAAGATTGAATGAGCTAAGAGGTGATGATGTTAAGTCATGCAAACATTGTGTAGTTTGTTTAAAGCCTAACTTTATCTTTTTACTTCGGGAGATTGTACTTAGGCTGTATAATTTTTTTTTGGCTTTTTGTCAAGAAAATCAGAGTGATGCTAACTTCCGGTATGGCCTACGAAATTTCCCACTCTATAACTTCATTAAATATTTATGTGTACAAATACATTTTTTAAAACTCAAATGAAAATTGATTTTATAAGTTGTTAAACATTGTTTCTTTTTTATAATTTGGTATTTTTGTTTAGCCTGACCATCCAGCAAAATATCCATCTGAGGATCTTCCACACGGTGCAGTGTACTCTTTGGACTGCAATCATTCTCATTTCATTCTGGTGGACGAGGACCTACAGAGACCTGGAGCCACTGGTGAGATGAGAGTCAAGATGCTCAAACACATCTCTCTGCAGCGCACAGGATATGGAGGTGAGTTGAGATGTGTTTTCTCCCCGAATGGCTCTGTAAATTTAGTAATGTTTTATGTTCTCGTGCATATATTTTCAAAGGAGTTTATTGTTCTAACAGGCACAGGCAGTATAGAAACCCCTGTCTTATGTCTTCTGGTTCATGGAGAGCCAAGGATATTACAGGTCACTCTTAACATTTTATTTTTTAAGTATATCTAATGAAGTGTTTTGTTGTAGCATGATGGTAATATCCACTTTCAATCCATTCTTACAGAAAATGTACAAGAATATTCAGAATTCAATACCGTGGCTGATTTTAGCTGGTTCAGGAGGAGTCGCTGATATTTTAGTGACCCTGATGGACAGAGGTTGCTGGGATGCTGACATGGTCCAAGAGCTGTTGATAAACACCTTTACCAATGGCCTACACAGCACTGAAATCCCTTCCTGGGTCAAACTGGTAAAGGACTATCTTTGTTTTAAGATAGCTAGACATTGTGTTTTTATGCAAGGATGGATCATGCTGTTTTAGGCACAAGTTATGTGTGTAAAGACTCGGATTTTGTCCATTAGATCCAGAGAATATTGGACCACGGTCACCTGCTGACAGTTCATGACCCAGAGCCGGACTCAGAACTGGACACAGTAATTCTCAAAGCTCTGGTTAAAGGTGTGTAACTGTGATTTTATACTAACTCCAGCAAACATATGGGGGAATGGTATATTTCTCTATTTGAATGTTTGTAGGAATTATATATTTCTGCATAATGATGTCAGTGAGTTCATAAATGTTCTTGTCTGGGCTCAGCTTGTAAGAGTCAAAGTCAGGAAGCACAGGACTTCCTGGATGAGCTGAAACTGGCTGTGGCCTGGAATAGGGTGGACATTGCTAAAAGTGAGATCTTCAGTGGGGATGTGGCATGGAGTGTGAGAACAAAATTGTTTTGTTAGTTGTATTTAGTTTATCACTACATTTTGCCTTTTGGTTTTTTGGATTCTCATACACAATATTTCTTTTAGGCTCAGGACCTGGAGGAGGTGATGATGGAGGCATTGATAAATGACAAGCCTGACTTTGTGCGTTTGTTTGTGGATAACGGCGTGAACATAAATGAATTCCTAACTTATGGCCGTCTTCAGGAACTCTACTGCTCTGTTTCTGAAAAAAACCTCCTTCACACCCTGCTCCTGAAAGAGCATCAGGTTCATTTGGCTAACAAACGGATGTCAGGACACCCTCACACTGAACCCGGTGACCGCAGGCCTCGTTTCACCTTCCATGAGGTCTCCAAAGTCCTCAAAGACTTTCTTGATGACACCTGTAGGGGTTTTTACCAAAAACTTCCAGTGGTGAGTGGGCCTTTAACACGCACTTAGACGTAACCCACCATGCTACAGTCCTGCTATAAAATGTTATCTGCTGCAGGAGAGGATGGGGAAAGGCCGGCTTTTCCACAGCCAGAAAAACCTCCCAGACATGGACCGTCATTGTGATCACCCTTGGAGAGACCTCTTCCTTTGGGCTATCCTGCAAAATAGGCAGGAAATGGCAAACTACTTCTGGGCAATGGTGAGTCAATAAACCGATATGAGTGATGAGCTCATTTTCATAAACTAAGTCCATTTACATGTTCACAATTCATTCTTTAGACCTTAACAGATGTTAGTACCTAAGACCCATTGATTACCAGTCATTTGCTGTTGAGTATCATAGATGACATTAGTAGGGTTCACTGATCAAACATTAAAAGGGTGGGTGAACAAAGAGCAATTTGCATGAACAAAAGTGCTGACAAGCTGAGAATAAATACTGAATGAATTTACTGTTTATGTTTTTGCATTTTGAGGTTCACAGTTCTGGCTTATTTGTAATGTATGCAAAGTATTTAGGGTGATCATATGTCCTCTTCTTTCCAGTGCATGTTTTGGCCAGGATTTCTAAATTGCTTAAAATGTCCTGGTTTTGGCTTTGTTTTCCAATAGACTGCTGCTGCAAAACATCCAAGTATCGTCAAGTTATGTTTACCATAGACCTTATTTTGCTGAATAATAGAAAAAAAAAACTAATTTTAAAAACCCAGAGGAAAATCTTAAATTAAAGGGATAGTTCACCCAAAAATGACAGAAGATTGAATAAATTCGTAATTTTTGTTTTCTTTGCACACAAAAAGTATTCTTGTAGCTTCATAAAATTAAGGCGGAACCACTGATACTGTTTTAATGATGCCCTTACTACGTTTCTGGACCTTGACCGTGGTAGTTGCGTTGCTGTCTATGGAGGGTCAGAAAGCTCTCGGATTTCATCAAAAATATCTTAATTTGTATTCCGAAGATGAACGAAGGTCTTACAGGTTTGGAACGGCATGAGGGTGAGTAATTAATGACAGAATTTTCATTTTTGGGTGAACTGTCCCTTTAAGGTAACCCATGGTGAATTAGTCTTCTGGGTTTTGACATCAGTCTACTGTTTTTATACTTATTGAATGAAATGACTGAAAAGTCATTTGACCAATAGCGTGCAGGCATTGTACATAATCGACCAATCGTGGATTGTTAGAAGGTTGACTGTTCTACAGAGAATGGTCAAACCAATGCAATATGTCTAAATATAAATTATGAGGACTGTAGAGGGTATGACAATAGGAAACAAAGCACCAAACCCAGACATTTTAGGAAGTTTAGAAATCCAAGCCAGGACATGTCCGGGAAAAGAAGGATGTACGCTCACCCTAACTTGTTCAATGCATTATTGTACATTCATCTTTAATAGCTGGTTGTGTTTTTTAGGGCCCAGAGGCCGTGGCAGCTGCTCTGGTGGGCTGTAAGATAATGAAGGAGATGGCCCATCTGGCTACTGAAGCAGAGACTGCTCGCAGTATGAAGAATGCCAAATACGAGCAGTTTGCTATGGGTGAGAATCACACCACCACCAAGCAACAGGCTCATTGCTCAGCAGAGCGGAGAACACAATCATTCAAACATTTCATCTTTGTCAAGTACATTTTTTGTCAAACCACTTGATAGGGAACAAACTAATCCAATATTAAGGTACAAGGAAGCTTTTTTTTTAAATTACAATAAAAGTTAGTGGCTTTAGTGATATACTGACATGGATGGTTTTTCACACTTAAAACTGTGAACTCTGGGTCATTTTTAACTACGTGTCGTAATAATCCTGCCACAGTCACAGTTATTTTTATTGTAAATCTTTGACACTGTATATACCAGGGTCAAATATAGTGCTAACTTTCTTTAAAAAAGGGGCCTTTATATGTTATGGTCTAGTCAGCATTGTCCCATTTCAATACAATAACATTTTGGAAAGCGTTTCAGAATGCACCAAAAATTGTAAAAGTGCTTCATACAAAAAGCAGTATTCCAAGCCTTCGGAAGTCATACAAAAGTTTTGTCTGAGGAGCAGAATCAGGAATAACTCACCCAAAATGAAAATCCTGTCATCATTTACTCACCCTTATGTTGTTCCATACCGGTATGACTTCTTTACGGCTGATTTGAAGAATTTGAAGAATGATGGTAACCAAACAGTTAATTTGAGTTAGGGTGAGTCAATGACACACAATGTTAATTTCTGGATGAAATGTTTCATTAAGTGTAACTACCAGAACGGTCAGTCCTGATACCTGCACTGTTCTGACAGATCTGTTCAGTGAGTGTTATTCAAACAGTGAAGACAGAGCCTATTCGCTCCTGGTGAGGAAAACATGCTGCTGGAGCAAAGCAACGGTCCTGAATCTCGCCACTTTGGCAGACGCCAAATGTTTTTTTGCTCATGATGGTGTCCAGGTCACAGCTTATGACTAATTCTTACATTATCATGCCACCAACCAACCATATCCCCATGATCAACCTGGATGCTCTTGCACAGGCCCTGCTGACCAAAGTCTGGTGGGGAGCCATGAGGACAGACACTTCCATCTCTAGACTCGTGCTCACGTTCTTCATGCCTCCCCTCGTTTGGACCAACCTCGTCAAGTTCAAGTGGGGACATTTGTTGTGATTAATTCCATGTGTGACATTTAAACTGATTTTTGATTCATTGTGCATCAATATGTGTGTGCATTTGTCACAGTGCAGAGGAAAATGTGAGCAAAGGTGAGGGGGAACCGTTTGCCGAGCTGGACAGTTTAGAAACAGAGCAGGCCTTGTTACTCACAGACGAGGACCCAGTGTAAGCCTCTGTTTCCTACTGGAATAGATTAAAAGCTACAGTGAAGTTGAAAGATCTTTTTGAAGACATCTGTTTTCGTTTTTCTTTTTTTTTTTTTCTTAGTGCTGCTGAAGGTGGCGGTGATTCTGCAGTGCAGAGTTGCAGTGCAACTTTCATTTATGTGATGCTGCAGAAGTGGAATCGTTTCTGGAGCGCTCCATGCACTGTGTTCATGGGGAATGTCATCATGTACTTTGCCTTCCTCATTCTGTTCAGTTACGTGCTCCTTTTGGACTTCAGGCCCCCACCGCCACATGGCCCGTCTGCAGCTGAAATTATCCTCTACTTCTGGGTCTTTACCCTGGTGCTGGAGGAAATCCGTCAGGTAGGACTGAATGCCAATGATCTATTGTTTAAAATCTGTGTGGTTGTTTTTAAATTGTGTTTGTATGTTGAAAGTCTCTTATGGTTCTCTGCTGAAACGACTTTGAGTTTTTTATCAAAAAATATGAGAAACATAGTTATCATAGATATCTAGTTAACATATCTAATTTTAGGATTCTTTAGAATATGTAGAGCAGTGTTATTATTGTTAACATAAAACGAAAACTTCAAAAAAAATCATTAATTGAAATAAAACAGAAGTAATATAAAATGTAAATTTTAGAAGAAAAAATGTAAATTAAAATTAGAAGTGTTTCCTTAGCAACTAACTGAAATCATATTCTATTGTCATTTTTATTATATTTCTATGTAGCTTAACTTTTTCTAATTTAGTTTTAGTAATTTTAGTACTAAAACTTATTTTGAAATTAAATTTAAAATTATTTTTTTGATAACAAAATTAAACTAACATTAAAATGAAAACTGAAAATGTTAAAATAATAATTAAAAATATTAATTTCTACTGTAATAACATATAAATAATACTAAAATAACACTGATGTAGTGTGGCCGGTTTTCAGACACACTGGGTCACACACAGGGTTGCGCAAAATTCCTCGTCAATTCTAATTTGATTTGTATTGAAGTAGCAAATAAGGTGCATAACTGTAATTTGAATTTAAGGAGGTAGATTCTAAAATGAACCTAAAAGTTCACATAAATTAATTTTAATATGAATTCATTTCATTTTCTAGTATGAGTTAACCCTGACATGTTGATACAGACAATATACTCTGATTAATAATCTGTACTTTACATCTTCATACTGTACAGAACATTTTTATTAAAATATATATAAATTGCCTTTCAGAAGTCTAACATTTTAAACACTGCAGACAAGTACATCGCAAAAATACAGTAAAAAATGCAATGCAAGAGAGCACAACTGATTCATCATACAATACAGTACAATGCAACATGCCATATATGATATAGTACAATACAGTGCAGGAAAATACAAACAATATACAATACACGATACAATACACATGCAGGGTGGAGTGTAGGGTTCATCCGAAATAACAGGTACAAATGCAGTTTAGCAGTGAAGTGGCCAGTGTGCCCAAGCAGCTGAACAAACAGTGCCAGCAAAACTGGGAGAAGGGTTAAGGAACATATCCAGTTCAGGGAAGTTGTTTATAAGAGTGGCATCACAGGTGAAGATACTGGTTTAGTTGTTGTTTTGGTGGGTCTGAAATGGTTCTTTGAGGGTAGAGATTTAAATAGGGGTGCTGACCAGGGTTTAAACACTCATTTCTGATCTCACCTGCCCATTTCCTGAACTCCGACTCATTAGATGGCTAGGGTAGACGGTAGCCAATGATTCTTTCTGCTGGGTTCCTATAATATGCAAAGGTGTGGCTTTATGTGTGATGAAAATAAATATGCGATACCAGACAGTTACGGATGAGGAGAGGACAGATTCAATGACAGAGATACAGAACAGGTTGTATGCAATCATTTTTAACACTCTCTGATCCACAGAGTTTCTTCACGGATGAAGACATGAGTATTTTTAAGAAGATGAAGCTATATGTAGAGGATAACTGGAACAAATGTGACATGGTGGCCATCTCTCTTTTCGTGGTGGGATTGTCATGCAGGTATTATGATCACATAGTGCTGTTGTATGAGCCGCATTAAAGTAACAATGTGCTTAATATGAATCCTATGTTTTCTCAAGGATGGCCACAAGCACGTATGAGGCTGGACGCACTGTTCTTGCTTTGGACTTCATGGTTTTCACCTTAAGACTCATTCACATTTTTGCCATCCATAAGCAACTCGGGCCTAAAATCATCATTGTGGAGAGAATGGTGAAACTTGACATCGTCTCATTTAAGATTACAAATCATAGTCAGAAGAAACATCCATTTAACCTCCAAAACATCCATCATGTTTTTAAATGGTTTCACAGATCAAAGATGTGTTCTTCTTCTTGTTCTTCCTGAGCGTGTGGCTGATAGCGTATGGAGTGACGACACAAGCCCTTCTGCACCCCAATGACCCGCGCATCGACTGGGTCTTCCGCAGGGCACTGTACCGCCCATACCTCCATATATTTGGACAGATTCCTCTGGAGGAAATAGATGGTACACTGCCAATATTCTTGCTTTGAGCACATTGTAGCTCACTGTTTGCAACAAATAAAATAAAAATGTGTGTGTGTGTGTATATATATATATATATATATATATATAATATTATACTAATTATTCATATTTTGGATTAGATTTTATTTTTATATTTGCAGTTTTAATTTAGTAATTTTAGCTCAAACTTGTTTCAGTTAGTTACCAAGGCAATATTTCTTATACAAACACACAGAGAGAGAGAGAGAGAGAGAGAGAGCTATTTGACCTAGATTCATAATTGACCTAGATTCTGAAGGTTTTTTTTTTCTTTTTTTTTTTTTCAATGGGTGTAGTCAGATAATTTCTGTCAGTATCTGTTTGTGTTTAGTTATTAGACTTGAACACTAGGTGGAGCTATTGTAGTTTATTGTTGACTGTATTTGTCCATGTATCTTCACAGCGGCAAAAATGCCAGATGATAACTGCACTACTGATGTGCAGGAGATCATCTTAGGCACTCTGCCTCTCTGCCCAAACATCTACGCCAACTGGCTGGTCATTCTGCTGCTCGTCATCTATTTGCTGGTCACAAATGTGCTGCTGCTCAACCTTCTTATTGCCATGTTCAGGTCAGAGTCTGGCTAATATCTATGTTATGGTAATTCTTCATTGCAGAGTAGTAAAGTACAGTTTCAAATGTATTTGCATTTTTCAAATACATGTTCAGAGTCATGTTTAGGTTTTGTGTGTGTTTATATTGTTTGTATATATATATATATATATATATATATTACATACAGGAGCATCTCAATAAATTAGAATGTCGTGGAAAAGTTCATTTATTTCAGTAATTCAACTCAAATTGTGAAACTCGTGTA
>NW_015544194.1:627072-639563 GCF_001515605.1 Sinocyclocheilus anshuiensis | reverse complement strand
CTGCTGTAATTGCTGCAAAAGGTGGACATACCAAATATTAAAGTTAAAAGTGGATAAAAACAGTACGACTCACTTCATCTGATATTTGTGATGCTCAGAGCAACCATCTGCATGTTTCATGAACATTATGAAATGAAATCATGTATTGGAGGCAAAAAAGGTCAATATTTTCAGATCTGTCAGGTGTTCTTTTTGGCCACCACTGAATATGTTTATTTATTTGTTCATTTTTTCTACTATAAATGCCATGAAACTCTCTCCACAGCTACACCTTCCAGGTGGTGCAGGAGAATGCAGACATCTTCTGGAAGTTTCAGCGTTATAACCTGATTGTTGAATACCACAGCCGCCCGGAATTGGCTCCACCCTTCATCATCATCAGCCACATCTCTCAAGCTCTCCTCAGCCTCATCAAAACTACAGAAACCAAGCAGGATCTGCTGGGTAAGTAGATCTTCAAGCTGTGTGTGTGTGCTTCCTGTACAGATTATTCTGATAATTCATAATGAATAGGCCTACCCATTTTGTAACTTTCTTTTAGAGGCAAGTTACAAGAAATATCGAAAATGACCAAGAAAGGAACACATGACATGATGGAACACGTCAGAAAAAAAGCAAAGAAAATATTTAAAGAAACTGTGGTTAAACGTTTGTTCCTCTTTTCTTGTCATGGTTAGAGAGGGAACTATCGGCTGGGCTGGACCAGAAGCTGATGACATGGGAGACGGTGCAGAAGGAGAACTACCTGGCTAAACTGGAGCATGAGCACAGGGAGAGCAGTGCAGAGAGACTCCGATACACCTCCTCTAAGTGAGTTACACTCAGATGTGTTATTAACCCATTTTCTTATATTGAGATTTACAGGTGGCTTCAGCAAATCTATGCTGAATGAGTGTATGTATAACCATTTTAATCTACTTTTTTTTTTGCGTGTAACACTTCATAGGGTACAGAGTTTGCTGAGGATGGTTGGGGGTTTTAAGGAGCAAGAAAAGCACATGGCAACAGTGGAGACTGAGGTGAGGTGAAGGAGTAGCTGCTGACTGAATGTGTTGAGATGTGTCATTTAAGTTCATGGCTTTACTGAAAGTGAAACTTCATCTGTAGGTGAGGTATTGTGGAGAGGTGTTGTCTTGGATTGCAGAGTGTTTCCACAAAAGTACTCTGAAGTGTGACAGAGACGCACCTAAAGCCCCATGTGAGGCTTTCTTTACTATTATGTTGGTCTCCCTTGTATTGTCTCTTCTTCTGACTTTATCTCTGTGCCTCATTTGTTCTCTCTCTTACTCAGTGTCTTCTTTCCATTGTCTCAGAGGTTTGGTCCTCCTAAGGTAACACTACCCTATCTGTGTTTTGCAGGGTCCATTGCCAGCTCCAGAAATCCACATCCACAGGAAGCCAAGCGACAGCAGCCATTCAGGATATGGTGTCGACAAGAAACTGCCTTACATTGATCAGTGATCTGGCCACGTTATTATGCATTTGTTTTATTTAGCTGGAAATAGAATAATAGTAGTTTGGTATAGGTTATTGTAATTGAGACTCCAGGCCGCAAAACGAGAGACACACTATGCAGAGTTATTTCTTTGTGCATTATATTTTTGCAGCTAAATAGCACTAAATTATAATTATCATTATACAAATTTTCTATACAATAAAAATATCAATTTTTACTCATTTTATAATTTAATGCACTTTGAAATTGTGTTATTATTGTTATTTTGTAGTTAGAAGGGCAAAAAGAACATTAATATTCTTCTATCACAACCTGGCCAGACGTTATCAGTAAAATGAACTTTGTCAATTGAATTGCATTGTAAGGCATTGTATGAATGCTACAAAGTCCTTTACTTCCTCATTTCAATAGGCTTTTACAATTAATAAATATATGTACACTACCATTCAAAAGTTTGTGATTGGTAAGATTGTTTTTGGAAGTTTCTTTTGCTCACCAAGGCTGCATTTATTTAATTAAAAAAAACACTAAAAACAGCTATATTGTTACAATTTAAAATAGCTGTTTTCTATTTTAATATGCAGTAGTCAGCATTTGAAGTGGATCAAAAAAAGTTGTCCTAAGACATGAACGTGTTTTAGGACAACTTTGATGAAAGGTTTTGATCCACTTCAAATGTTGACTAGTGTATTTTAAATATAATTTATTCCTGTGATGGCAAAGCTGAATTTTCAGCAGCCATTACTCCAGTTCATCAGTTACATAATCCTTCAGAAACATTATCATCACAATTAAAAATAGTTGTGCTGTTTTTTTTGTTTGTTTGTTTGTTTGTTTTTGTGGAAACCATGATGGACATTTTTCAGGATTCTTAAAGAATAAAAAGTTGCTTTTTAAATAAAAATAAAAAGATTTGAAAATATTTAAAATTGTAAAGAAAAATCTTAAAATGTAAGATTTTAAAATTAAAAAGATCATTTTTTAAAAGATTTAAAAATTTTAAATCTTAAAATTTAAGATTTAAAATCTGATTTAAAATAGTTTGTGTAAAAATGTAAAAGTATTTTGATCAATGCATCCTTGCTGAGTAAAAATATTAATGTATATAAAAAAAATTATATATATATATATATATATATATATATATGCTGCCCCCAAACACCTGAACAGTAGTGTATACATATTCCTATCATCTTTCACAGTGCACACTTCAGTTTCACACAGAAAAACACTGATTATTCATTAGCAAGAATAACCAATACCGTTCCCATAGGTAATGAATCAGTAACCAGTTGACTAGGCAAATTTACCCAATGTACACAAGGGACATCAAAATCAGCCTTGAGGGAAAACAAGGATTTTGCAAAGTCTGTTTTCAGTAAGATTACCAGAACTAAAAGAGGACACATTCGCTCTGAACGAACCCACAGGGTTTTTTTTTTCTTAACGCTGAAGCCCTGATCTAGATTATGTAAGGAAGCTGAAAAGGACTCTGCTAATATCATAGTTATTTCTGCACTGTGATGGACAGGCTTGGTATGTATTACGTTTCCTGTGTTCCTTTACTACGACTTTGTGCTCTTGGAACAAAGTTTTCTTTCTGTTCCAAATGTTTGAGATGAATATATTTGTGTGTGCTGCAAAATCAATAACACTATACATGATTTCTTACTCATTTTTATAATATTTATATGGTTTGTTGCAACAACGAATGAGAAAAAAGAATAAAGTTCAGTAAAAAACTCTTCAAGCGTTTCATGAGACTATGTGTAAATCTGTATGTGTTTGGTTGTAATTGCATATGCAGAATTATTTATTTATTATTTATAAAAAGTTTGCATATATATTATATATATATATTAGGTGTGTGTATATCGGTATGATATATGCTCAGGACATGACCCAGATCAGCACCAATGAACCTTGCATCCTTTGGCCACAACTCTGACTTCTTTTGAGCATTTGTTTTGTACTGTAGTTTTCTGAAAGGATTTTGCTGTATCACTCAGACATGTTGTCGGTGTGCTAGATCTTCAAAAGAACAAGATACAAAGTGTTGAGTTGATTTGAGGTTAATGAGTGAACAGATGTAAACAGAACAGGACAGTTAGTAACAGGAAGTTGGTGTACCACAGGAAGTAGATAATGTGTCAGATCCACCTGTCTACTTTCACACAGCTCTAAAAACCTGGAAATGGCCTGGTTGCTGTGAACTGACATTGCAGTTGGCTATGCTACATGCCTGAGCTATTAAAAAGAAAGCTCTATTTCTTCATTTCACTCCTAAAGTTTTACAGGCTTATTTATTGAACCCTTATGTTCTAACAGACCTCCATTCAGCTCCATCCACCGCTGACACCATCCTGCAGGGTCCCAGCACTGCTCTTACAAACAAGTATAATTTTTGAAATGTCCACTTTCTTTTTTTTTCCTCCAGTAAAGGTTTTTGTTTTTCTGTTGCCTTGAAGTATGACTTTAATATTCAAAAATATGAATGCTTTCTTTTTTAGTATCTACGCTGCTGTTATTAAGGTGTTCAGGGGAGAGGAACTACAGCCGAATGAACTGTACTGCTTGAATGAAAATACCAGGTATAAACTAAACTAGCTCCAATATCACATTTTAAATGAATGTGTAATAACTACATTAAGCAGCTATTTGCTATCACCCATGCAGGTGGCTTCTAAGGACAGATATGGGGTTCTTTATCAGAGTATTTCCAGGTGCTTTAGTGTGTCAGAGCCCCTGGCGTTCTTCTTCTGGTAAAACAAGTAAAAATAAATGCATCACTGGTAAAAGAAAACCATGCTAATATTTCTTCATATGATTATTTGCAGAATCAGATTTTGACCAAAGGTCTATCAATCATTTTGGATGAGATTCAGAAGCATGAAGGTGAGACACAAGATGTGGTGGATCTGCTGTTTGTGCCCATCGTTGTGAGTGTCCATCATTATAACATGATCTTTTTCCTTCAGGAGAGAGACAGCCGTTTGTTTTGGCCCAGGTGTGGGATAGGTTTTTCACTGAGATTCTGCCCACGTTGGTCAAACCCTACTTATGGAACTGCAGACACGCAAGTAGGAAAACCAACATTGATTCATTATAGTTTAATCTAACCCCAAAGTTATTCTGTTGCCATCTCAAAATTATCAGACAATTCTGACATTTCCCCAACCACAAAATAAAATGTTATTTCAGCCAAAAACACAATCACCCCCATGTTGTTCCAAATTCACATGACTTGGAGGTTAAAAATCCCAGTCTTCATTTACTTTCAGTTTCCCTTTTGTGTTCCATGCAATAAAGTTCTACAGGTTGGGGATGTCATAAAGGTTGCAGCCCCTTTAACTTTGGCTACAAATCTGTGACTTTCTCACACTCCTGTAGGCTGCACTGAACAAAGCGCCACAAGAGCACCAGTGAGTCATCCTGAGATAAGGATTACTCATCACATCTCTGAAGGCTCTCTGCTGTCCCCTGTAGTAGAACATGAAGGGGAGATGTACTTCGAGCGAGTGGGAAACCTACGACGCCACAGCCTGACAAATGCTCATTCTGACATTAAGCTGCTGCCAAATTATGGATCTGACTAAAACACACCTCTGAAATCTGCCATGTTATGAAAGCATCTGTGAGAACTTAAGAGTGTGAAAGAAAGACAGAAACTATGTGACACTCAATAATTTATAAAGACAAATATCAACACATCTAAGCACTGTATATTGTGATGTAAAAAAGAACATTATATGAAAAAAACGATTGTCAGATTTCCAGTGTCAATACAATTATCAGATTAACTTGCATATATTAGTCCATCTGATAAAAAAAAAAAAGGTATTCATACTTTGTCAAAGTTTTTCAATGAAGCACGTTGAACATTCACACATATTAGCAATATTGAGCACTTATAAGGTGACTTGGGGAAAAAAATTTAATGTCTTGTTTATAGGCTAAGCTTGTTACGTACAGCACCTTTCAGAAATTTAGAGCAGCTGCCAACTTTCAGTCAAGACAAACATCTGCATTAAGGTGTGATCACATTTACTGTTGTTTGGCGAATTTTCTTGTAAAACCCAGTAACTGGGAGTGACTGTCATCCAAGTGACTGGGAGTTTCGTAAGAGGGCGAAAGATTTCCCCAGGCAGATTCACTCCATTAACCAACAGAGAGTTGCCTGGTTTTAAAGGGAATTCTTTGTGAGCTGCACTTCATGCATCACTAACAATTTTTCATCGAAACTTCGCTAATGTAACCACACCTTAAGACATTAAGTTGTTAAATGAACAATGCACGACATTTAGTATAATCACAGTAAACAGTGCTGCTCTGTACTGATGATGCTTTAAATTGTCAGATCTTGTCAAATAAATGAAAATTAAGTACATATTTTATGAAGAAAAAAAAAAAAGATAGCAAAAATTATTTTTTTCCCCTACTGCCGAGTAGGCAGAAAAGGCAGCAAAAATTAGCAGTTGAATGTAGTATCATGAAAAGAATTTGTGAAAGCTAACACTTAGCACAAGCAGCACCATTAAAATAATAGTTTTACACTCTTTAGCTTGGTTGACAGGACATTCAGTGAATTTCTGATGCTAATCATATGTAGGTTTGTCCATTGATTGCACTGATTAAAAGGTTTTTGAGAAACAACATTTGTATATAAAACACTTCACAACAGACATACGAGTTATGCAACTTTGTAAAACCATCATTACTAAGCCTGGTGTACCATGAAGAGTCAAAGAAAGTCCAGGTTTTGCCACATTTTCGTTTCAGCAAAGTGTCTATGAGAACTTAAGAATGCAGGAGCGATGTAGGAACTCAAAGTGAAGGTTCTGACCCCCGAGGTTGGACCCCTTCCCTCCTGAGGCTAGCGTCGAATCGTGGTGTGACCTCGCAGCGCACCAACAGCACGTCGTCTTTCACAAACCCATGCTGCCGCAAAGCCTGTAGGTGCAGGAAAGTGACGTAGCCGAAACCCTTGGGGTTGCGCTGGACAGTGGGCCTCTGGAAGGCCTGCAGGTCTGGCTTGGTCTCCATCACTTCCACGTGATGCTGCCCCTCGACCTGGTCCAACACTGCCAGTTGGATCATGCCCTGCAAGGGCCAGGAGAGCTGGCTGTCAAACTCACCCTGCATAGTGTGCACGAAAAGTGAGATGTAGTTGGAACAGCGTGGGGCGCTGGGAGTTTGCAGATGCAGTCGTAGGCAGAGTTTGTACCCCGGCCGGCCCGTGTAGAAAGGTGGGCTGTGAAGGACTATGGGCTGACCGGCTTCTTGGTTGCGCAGGTGAAGTGAGAAGTTCTCCAAGCGCCATACGTAGACGCCTTGATACTGCTGGGCTTCCAGCTCTCGGGTGGCCTCCTCCAGTGAGCTCAGCTTTCGGCGTAGCTCTGTGACCTGGTTTTTCTGTGTCTCATTGTGGATGCACAGCTCACGGATCTGTTGATCTTGACGAACCAGCCGGCCCTCCAGCTCCAAGACCGTCTCACGCAGGTTCATCAGCTCCGGTCTACACTGGCAAGAATCTGGGGCTCGGGCAGAGGCCCCACATTCATCTGACGAAGAGTGGGTGGCAAATGAGGGCACTGAGCAGCTATTGAGAGTCTGGCTACGCAGAAACTCAGCCATGCAACGCATGTGCATCTGTGTAAATTCCTGCATGTGCTGGGCCAGTTCATTTCTTGGCATCTGTAATATTTCCAAAGAAATAGAAAAGTTAGACATTTGTGTTATATACTACCATTCAGAGATTCAGTAAGAGGTTTTAAAATATTTTTTAAACAAGTCTCTTATATTCTACAAGGCTGCATTTATGTGATCAAAAATACTATTACAATTTAAAATAACTCTTTTCTAGTTTATCAGTGTTGAAAACAATTGCACTGCTTTAATATTTTGTGGAAACTATGATACATTTTTTTTCAGGATTCTTTGATGAACAGAAATCTCAAAAGAACAGCATTTTTATTTGAAATTCTTAAAAAAAAAAAAATGTCTTTACTGTCACTTTTGATCAATTTAACAAAGTTTGTGATTGGTAAGATTGTTTTTGGAAGTTTCTTTTGCTCACCAAGGCTGCATTTATTTAATTAAAAAAAACACTAAAAACAGCTATATTGTTACAATTTAAAATAGCTGTTTTCTATTTTAATATGCAGTAGTCAGCATTTGAAGTGGATCAAAAAAAGTTGTCCTAAGACATGAACGTGTTTTAGGACAACTTTGATGAAAGGTTTTGATCCACTTCAAATGTTGACTAGTGTATTTTAAATATAATTTATTCCTGTGATGGCAAAGCTGAATTTTCAGCAGCCATTACTCCAGTTCATCAGTTACATAATCCTTCAGAAACATTATCATCACAATTAAAAATAGTTGTGCTGTTTTTTTTGTTTGTTTGTTTGTTTGTTTTTGTGGAAACCATGATGGACATTTTTCAGGATTCTTAAAGAATAAAAAGTTGCTTTTTAAATAAAAATAAAAAGATTTGAAAATATTTAAAATTGTAAAGAAAAATCTTAAAATGTAAGATTTTAAAATTAAAAAGATCATTTTTTAAAAGATTTAAAAATTTTAAATCTTAAAATTTAAGATTTAAAATCTGATTTAAAATAGTTTGTGTAAAAATGTAAAAGTATTTTGATCAATGCATCCTTGCTGAGTAAAAATATTAATGTATATAAAAAAAATTATATATATATATATATATATATATATATATATATGCTTAATATTTAATAATTGTTTGTGCAAGTCTATCTTCATTTTCTTTTTCTAACATTTGAAAGTCTTAAAAAAAAAAAAAAATGTCTTTACTGTCACTTTTGATCAATTTAACGCATCCTTGCTGAACACAAGTATTCATTCCTTACAAAATAAGTCTTACTGTCCCCAGAATGCACTTTATTCAGAATGATAAAAAGGAAAGCATATGTTTTTGGAGTGTTATATAACAGGAATCTCATGGCCCACCTTTACATGACAACCAAAAGTGCTGAAAGTACAGGCCACAGGAGCTTTCAGACAGTCTGTGTCACAGTGCAATGCCAACTGAAACCAGTAAGAACAGATTCATTCAGCTTCATAGTTTCACAATGAATAATTTGAAGTATCAAACAGAATAAATTACTGTTGTGCCTCAGGTAATGTGCATATTAGTGACAAATCATCTGACACACCTGATCCCGAATAAGCTCCATTTCGCAATATTCACACACTGTATTGGCGAAAGGACAAATCTGTTCATGAATCTACACAAAAGAAAACAAATGTATCAGACACTAATATTGGACAGTGTTATTGCTAGCTAAAACTATTCAAATTTTCTTTGTTGACTAAAATAAGGCTGAAATAAAATAAAAAAGAAAACTAACTAAAAAAGTCACTATAATAAAACTAATACAAAAATAAAAATAAAGCAAAATACAAGTGAAAAAAAAAAATGATGAAAGTAAATGAACTGAAAATATAAAAATAAACGATAATTAAATATTATGATATACTATAATAGAATCTTTCAAAACCACTTTAACCAAATCTAAACCTATCCTGTATGTGAACAGGAAACAACGGTTTTCACCTGTTTGTTAGCATACACAAAGCTCCCTGCACAGGCAGGGCAGGTCATAAGCCGCTGTAAACACTGCTCGCTCTTGTGTTCATCCAGATGGCTCTTACGAACAGATTCCAGACACTGAGGGCACTGCACTGTGGCAAACTTACACTGAGACAAGTGTTTCTGAGGAAGAGAGAACGTAACAACACAATTAAACAAGTTGCCATCATGACAACTGTGATTTAGCAAGCCTGTTCGTGACTCCACACTAATGGGTTTGAAATGCCATTTATGAAAGGTCTTGCTCTCTGAGGAGCTGATGCATAACATATCCATGGACTGTTTTAATTAACAAGATTTTAAGTTGAAATACCTTGGGTCCCATAAGTTCTATTTTTTTAACCATATTTAAGAACCTACAAATATTCTTAAAGGGGTCATGAACTGCCTCTGTTTTTTTTATTTTGTACTGTTCTATGAGGTCCACTTTTAATGTTAAGATTATTACATAAAAAATAAAAACAATTTATAAGTAATAAGATATTTTCTGTCCTGTTTGTAACCCTCCTCATCAGAAAGCTCTGTTTGAATAGGCGTGACGGATTGTATACTCGGAAGTAGTGCTGGGCGGTATGACCAAAAATGTATATCACGGTATTTTTCAAAATTATACCGGGTTCACGGTACATGACAGTATTTTTTTTTTCATGCATGACCGGGTGTTAACCATAATTTCTACTGATTGAGAGAGAAAATACTGCAGTATATTGACTTAGAATGCCCTATTTTACGGTCATGATGAGTGAATATTGTCAAAAAATACCACACTAATTTTCTACTGATTGAGAGGAAATACTGCAGTATATTGACTTAAAATGCCCTATTTTACTGTCATGAGTGAATAGTCAAAAAACACCACATTAAATAGTGACTAAACACAACCCCTTTTAATACATGTTAACCAGGGGTCACTCATTTATAATCACGGCATCGTCTGATAAAATCAACATGCATCTACACTAAACAGTGGCTATGCGGTTGTTTTGGCTATATTACTTGTTTGTCTCATGCAGCACACTGTTACATTCCTCACAGATGGACGCTGCTGTGATTTAGGTCAAAAACGCATAAATAACACAATACATATCAAACGATCTGTAAGAAGAGGCAAAGCAATAGTTACCACATAATAAAAACAGATCCTGCGTCGAACTGTGCCTTGTTTGTAAACGAATCTGCAGTAAAATTAAGTAAACAAAGGACCAAGTTCTGACGCGGTCTGGATCTTCATTCATTCACTCTGGTCAATTCAATTGAATTTTACCTGTAGATCATTTGCACTAAAAGGAAACTTCTGTCATCATATTCCCACCCTCCTGTTGCTTGAACCTCACATGACCTTTGTAGAAAAATTGCTATTATTTTAAAGGGGTCATGAACTGCCTCAGTTTTTATTTTGTACTGTTCTCTGAGGTCCACTTATAATGTTATCAATATTTTTTACATTAAAAAACATCATCATTTTCTGTCCTGTTTTGACTCCCCTCATCGGAACGCTCCGTTTGAATAGGTGTGGCAGATTGTAGACTCGGAAGGAAACGCCCACTGCTATGATTGGATAGAGTTGTGTATGTTTGACCATAATAAAAAAAGTTACTCACACTTGTGTTGCGACATTGCTGTCGGATCCAATATAGTCGGCACAGCATCGTCTTTCAGTTTCACTCTTTCTGAAAATCCCATGGCGAATTGTGTCTTGTTTGTAAATGAATCTGCGGTAAAAAGAAGTGAACAAAGGACTGAGTTTTTACTGACGCGGTTTGGAACGTCATTAAAAATAAAGTTCATCCACACTTTCCTAACGTTGGGATCAGAAGGAAGGCAACGCAAACACTGTTTTTCCACAACTTGGCACTGCACAGTGTCTTGTTGTATTCGGAGCATCTTTATTGTTTGGTTTCTGCATAGACCTGCGTGTTTGCCTCTCTCATAAACACGAATCAGTGGGCGGGGCTAAACAGGCAGTGATGTTGAAGCAGGCGTTGATCTAAAGCTGCGGAGTTGGTGCTTATCCACGCTATTACATCATAGAGGACATTCCAAAAGTTGTCGTTTTGGTTTTTAGACTAACAAGAAAGTTTTGAGTTCTGAAACTTACAGATTGTTTTTATAGTACAGTGACCTCTTAAATGTCAAAAGATCAAGGGAATTTTGGTTTCTCAGTTCATGACCCCTTTAAAAAGTAAGTTAAGAAAATTTGTATAAAAAAAGGCATTTGGCATCATTAGATTGTATGGCAGTTCTTGTTGAAGACTTGCTGATCAATGAAAAAAAAAAGGCTGCACTTTTTGTGCTGCCTGCAAGTTACCATATTTTACCATATATTACCATACCATATATTTTTGGTGCTACTGGCCTGACGGGGCTGACTTTATTTATTTTATTTTTTTTGCAAGTAAAAATTTTTTAAATGCAGCATTTAAAATACATTTACCATACCAAACCTTCAAATTTACCTCCAGTTGGCGCAATTCCATTTTATCACTGCATCCTACATTAGGACATCGGACAGTAAGTGAGAGAATCTCTCGTTTGGCAAAGTTATCAGGGAAGAGCTGTTCCTCAAGCAGCACCTCATTGTCAACTGGACATTTCTGCCCTGTGTCCCTGCCAGGAAATAGGAAGTTATATTTGACATTTTAACCCCTTAAAGCCTGACATACAGTGATAGTCAAAAGTCAAGAAATAACAGTTTGATTCTTTTTTTAAACAAATGGAGCAATTTATTGAAACTTTAGACAAAATATTATATTTTAAAAAATAAATTATATATATATTATTAAAAAAAAAAAAAAAAAAGAATTTGCATGTGTTTTTGTTGAGTATCATATTTGATGAATCAGGCTTTTGTGGCTCTTATAGTATTATATAGGCCAATATGGAGCTCATATCTGAGGAGGGAAAAAAAAACAGTTTGAGCAATTTTACCTTCATTTGGTGCAGTTTGGTATTTATATGGCCAAATATAGATCATATCTAAATGCTTAGTTTTATGATCAAATCTCTGTCATTTTTTTTTTTTTTGCAAATGTACAGATGTACACATGAACGTAGAAATAAATTGTATAAATAAATTAATCAAAACAAAAGCCTGATTTTTATTTAAACGTGATCTTTCTAAAAAACTATGCATGGATAATCGTAAATCTAAGTTTCTTCAGTCCACGAAGTGTGCATCTTGAAATATTACTAATAATATATAAATTCTTACATTTATTTAGTCCAGGGCTGTCCAAACTCGGTCCTGGAGGGCCGTGTCCTGCAGAGTTTAGCTCCAACCCTAATTAAAACACACCTGAACCAGCTAATCAAGCTCTTACTAGGCATAGAAACTTCCAGTCAGGTGTGTTGAAGCAAGTTGGAGCTAAACTCTGCAGGACACCGGCCCTCCAGGACCGAGTTTGGACAGCCCTG
>NW_015544194.1:619111-625874 GCF_001515605.1 Sinocyclocheilus anshuiensis | reverse complement strand
ATATATATTATTAAAAAAAAAAAAAAAAAAGAATTTGCATGTGTTTTTGTTGAGTATCATATTTGATGAATCAGGCTTTTGTGGCTCTTATAGTATTATATAGGCCAATATGGAGCTCATATCTGAGGAGGGAAAAAAAAACAGTTTGAGCAATTTTACCTTCATTTGGTGCAGTTTGGTATTTATATGGCCAAATATAGATCATATCTAAATGCTTAGTTTTATGATCAAATCTCTGTCATTTTTTTTTTTTTTTGCAAATGTACAGATGTACACATGAACGTAGAAATAAATTGTATAAATAAATTAATCAAAACAAAAGCCTGATTTTTATTTAAACGTGATCTTTCTAAAAAACTATGCATGGATAATCGTAAATCTAAGTTTCTTCAGTCCACGAAGTGTGCATCTTGAAATATTACTAATAATATATAAATTCTTACATTTATTTAGTCCAGGGCTGTCCAAACTCGGTCCTGGAGGGCCGTGTCCTGCAGAGTTTAGCTCCAACCCTAATTAAAACACACCTGAACCAGCTAATCAAGCTCTTACTAGGCATAGAAACTTCCAGTCAGGTGTGTTGAAGCAAGTTGGAGCTAAACTCTGCAGGACACCGGCCCTCCAGGACCGAGTTTGGACAGCCCTGATTTAGTCAATTAGTAAAGATTTCAAACCAAAAGACACGTGTAACACAACCTGAAGGCATTTTTAGAAATATCCTATAAGGTCTTTTACTAACGTGGAAACGCTAAATAAAATGACAGAAGGAATATAAGACTGTGTACAGCATTTTTTTCAGACAAGTTTTGATTGTGTTGATAATTTAGCCTTAGAAGTGTATGTTTCGACACAGAAGGGTTAAGCACAGGGTGAATTTTGAAAGTGACACTTAAAGTTACCTGATGGACTTCTTGATGCAGGAGTTGCAGAATCGATGTCCACATGGTGTCTGTACTGCCGAGCGAAGACCCATCAGACAGATAGGGCACTCATACTTGTTCTCTAGCGGAGGGTCAAACTCCACGTCATAGCCTTGCTGGTCTGGAGGGATACTAGCAGAGACACTGATGGTGGAGGGGTTCTCTGTCGGGCTCAGATAGGACTCCCTTTCTTTCTCCATGGCTGCCGCACAACCGAAGAGGTCGCCATCACAGTAGGGCTCCACATCAAGGCTGAGCTTCTCCGTGTCACTGCAAGCCATCTGTAATCACATCAAGAGAGTGTTATGTTGATGAGTGAAAATAACACAATCATCCATACAACACATATAGCAGCAACAAACAAATCTCCCCCCCCACCAAAATCATATGTTGCTCTTCATATGATCCGGCTGCCACACAGAAACTGACCTCTAGGTTTTACAGATATCCACACAAGTATCATTTTAAAGTCTTAAATGCACAGAGGATGTGGTAAGAGATATATTAGGGTGATTTCCTCTATATTAATGCAAAGGGAAAAGGCATAGGATGAGAAACTACAGGCCTAATGATGGATTCATTTGTGAACTGCTGTTTCCTCACGCGCAGCTCTGCTGGGCGGGGCTGAACTGAGGGAGAAACTTATCTCGCTTAACAACTGGAAAGTTACTTTTTTGTAGCCCAAAATACCATATTACACAGCGTGAACGTAAATATATCCATTTCAAAAGGTTAAACTTATCTCAAATGTAAATCTTTAACTAAATTCGTGGTTAAAGTCAGTTAAAAAGCGAGATCAGCTAAGCAGTCACAACCGACGGTGACATCAGCAACTTTCCTGACGTCGCCTATGGAAACACATGTTTTAATCTGACATTGTTCTAGGACCGCAAACATATTGGTATATAATAAATTATTCGTTTACAGATGAACATTATTTGTAATAGGTTTAATTTACATACCTTGCCTCGGTCCGGCCTCGCTGTCTACTACAAGCTTCCTGTATCCAAACATCAGCGCATAGGATCAACGTCACTGGGTCAAATTCCCCTGCTAAAGCTGACCCCAGACCAGCTCTCACAACCGAACCCTCGCGAGATTAGCCGTGAGCTCGATGACTCTGCTGCTCTCAGATCGGCGCTGATTCGATCAGAGCAGAATGCGCGTTTGCGATCAGATTTTGCCGCTATGCTGAACTGAATATTATAATCCACAAGATGGCGCAGTTGCCTCTGAGTTTAAAGGAACAAGCAAAGCGATTTCACGTGATAGAAAACTAGGACATTTTACAAAGTAGTGTAATGAGTAATGAGCAGTGGTGAATAAAGTACCTGAAAGCCATACTCAAGTAAAAGTACAGATATCTTACCGGAAAATGACTTTGGTAGAAGTTGAAGTCGCCGTTTAGAATATTGAGTAAAAGTCTTAAAGTATGTGATATTTATTGTAACCTACTTAGGTTAAGTATGAAAAGTATTTTTTTTATATATTAAAGGGGTCATATGATGTTGCTAAAAAGAACATTATTTTGTGTATTTGGTGTAATGAAATGTGTTTATGCGGTTTAAGGTACAAAAAACGCATTATTTTCCACATACTGTACATTACTGTTTCTCCTCTATGCCCCGCCTTTCTGAAACGCGTCGATTTTTACAAAGCTCATCGGTCTGAAAAAGCGAGGTGTGCTCTGATTGGCCAGCTATCCAGAGCGTTGTGATTGGCTGAATACCTCAAGCGTGAGACGGAAATGTTACGCCCTTACCATACTGTGATGCCCTTGTCAGGCCGGAGCTAACATAAAACCATGTCTGCATTTGTGATCGGAGAAATGACAAACAACAAGCGCTACTCTACACTGCCCAAAACTGGCGTTTGAAATCAGTGGCAAATTCTTTAAATATAAAAAAAAAAAAACGTACTTGCAGTCTGTGAGTCAGAACAGCTGGCATTGTAGTCTACTCTACCAGGATCAGGAAACAGTACTCCATAAAATGTGCTGCACACATCTGAATATTTGGGTTGAAGTGTTCTGGAACAGTGTTGTAAATACAATTTAACCACTGATTTCTAGTCGTGTCCTCTTTTGGAAGGCCAAACAAAGTAGTTTCACTTTCACAGCGTCACACGCGGTGGTGGCCTAGAGTGAGAGGAGGCCGGTGTGCTTGAGAACGGCGTGGCCGGCGGATTCAACGAAGGAGCAGCCGGTGGGCTTGTGGCAACCACATAGCGCCTTCATGACATGGCGGTGGAGGCAGCAACAATACTACAGCGAGAATAAAAGTTACGCCTTCTTTCTTTGTGTGGCATGAAGTGGTCAGGAGTTTGAAAATTACCAATAATCAGAATCAGAATCAGAATCAGAATGAGCTTTATTGCCAGGAGACGTGTTCTGGCCATTAGCTTACATTAATTTTATTGAGCTTACTGTTAAACATCTGTCGTAGGCCCCAGGTCTACATATTTTATTTGTGTATTATTGTTGAAGGATCCTCCTGCTATTGCTGAAATAATCAAATCGAATGACTAAAATCACTATGCATATTATATGTGTGGCAGTAAGTGGTCAGGAGATTGAAAATTACCAATAATAAGAAAAATCCTATAGTCGACTACGCCACCCGGAATACACCGGGACATAACAGCCCTAAACAAAGGGACACAGGTTCATTGCCAAAGGCAGGGTGAGCATAAGGATAGACGGATATAAACAAGTCACTTTATTAACATACAATTAATAAAAACACATACAACACTTCACACAAGGTCTCAATACATCACACGTCTTTACTAGTAATTTACAAAACAAGTACAATACAATAAGATAAAATAAAGAGAGAGGTGGCCAGCAAAGACCCTCAGATTTCTACCCCACACTCAATACCCATGACACACACACACTCGTGAAAAATCAGTAATATTAAACACAGCACTCCATGTGGACACGCAGTACAAGGTACCATGGCCACCCCCCACCATGCAAAATGGAAAAGAAGCAAATAAATATATATATATAAATGTTCATACACAGCTTGAGTAGCAAGATTGTGTTCAGTTCTAACTCTTTCTTCCATTTTTTTTCTTTGGGTAAGAATAAGAAGCACTTCATCCGGTACTTGGTGTCTTTTATTCCAACATAAGAAAACATTTTTGGAATCTGCATCTGAAGTGGAATTAATGTATCTCAGAGGGCACATGGATACATTTAACCTGCAGTTACAGATGCATAAATAATGCTTAATTTAAACATACAACGTTGAATACTGATAATTTGAACTGATTTAAATCATGAAAAACAAAAATAGTCGAAATGTGAAATTAAAAGCGCCAGTAGGTGGCAGCAAACGACTGTTAATATCATTGAGATTCAACAGATTCATTCAAACGGTCGATTCATTCAGGAACAAAGCATTTGACTATAGGCTTGTTTGAGATGCACCTTGCCTTGCCTGAAATGTAGGTGAGAGTAGGCGGCTGCAGTGAGGGGAGGAGTGAAATAAGCGCAGGCAAGATGGACAGTTCTGACCTCTAGAAGTGAACAGATACCTACGAGATCAAAGGCAGATATCGCGTTATTCTCACTTACATGCTGTGTTGCTAATAAACATGATATTATTTCAGTTCTGTTGCTTTTATATGAAAATAAATATGATGAACAAGACACTCAAAGTGCTTGCTATTTAATTCCATACGAAAGGTGTATTTATCATCCATTTTTACTTTAATACAAACATGTACTTTAGATTTTTATAGAAATATGACAACAATCACATTATCTCACACAGAGATCGCGCTGTCATAGTGTTTGGGAACATTCATGCATAATTTAAATACATAATCATATGAAATCAGATAAAAATAAACCATTTTAGAAGAGAACCGCAGCATCACAGGTGTCTGAACCAATGAGCATTATGCTGTTTCGTCAGTCAGTCGTTTCCCATCATGCTTTTGATCAGCGCAGTCGGTGGAGAGCAACTGCGCTCGACTGCATAATCCGACACAGCCGCCTCGCCGTCGCGAGAGATTTTTTGCACACGTCAGCATGACATCAGAGCAAGTCGGAGGTAAGTCTGACACTTTTCTAACCGGCATGCATCTCGCGGTGATCACCGGTGATCGATTCTGCGCAGAATTTGCTCATCTCAAACAAGCCTTATGTTAATGAGTGAATCACTGAATCATTTATTCAACTGATTCGTTCAAAAAGCTGATTAATTCAATAAGTAAACACCGTCCATTGCTCAGAGACACAAAACAGTGCTGTGATCTTTGTTTGGAACTATTTTGTTGGCAAAATTGAGCAAAAACAGGCAATATTGTGTCAGAAATGAAAGTCATTTAATATTAACTGTATTAAACTTGTATAAAATGATTATTACATTTGTTATTATGCTGATATCTGGAGAAAAAACGGCACTCTTTGTGTGCTATAGATTAAGTTAACTATATTAAATTATATAAATATAAAAAGCATACATAAGCATTTTTTTACAATTTAGAATGCCTTGAATTTTAATGGACTAATAAATCACGTGTGTGCACTCTCTGTGATATAGCCTACTCGATAATGTCAGGTCGCACATCATTACAACAACTCTTACCATATTATCTCAGACCATATACTGTATATCGCACAGCACACCCCAGCCTCGACTTGAGTGGGAAATGGCACACTTGTTTGCATGAGCAAACGTGTTTTTAGGAGTCTACTTGCAGCCCAGACCACTGATTCGTCAAATCTGCTTTCTTGCAGTCCGTGTTCTTTTGACTTTATTTTGTAGTAGACTAAGTAACGTATATGCTTCAGGGAAATGTATCGGAGTAAAAGTATAAATTTCAATTAGGAAATGTAGTGTAAAAGTGAAAGTTGGCAGAAATATAAAAACTTCCAAGTAAAGTACAGATACTCCCAAAAAATAAGTAGGCTACTGTAATGAAGTATTATTACTTCGTTACATTACACCACTGGTAATGACAACTAATGCTGTCCAGAAGTTGGCTCTATTGACAGGTAATTGTAATGGCATGCCTTGTCTGGCCAACCACATGTTATTGTCTTGATAAAGTAACCTCAAATTTGAATATACTTGAATTCCCATCATAAAAAATATTGCAAACCATAACAATTTACCAAACATAGTTCAAAGTAAATCAGTCTACTCCTTCAAAAAACATTGTATATAAAATTCTGTAAAAAAATTAATAATAATAATAAATAACCATAACATATAACACATAACATCATGATGCTGGTCATAAGTGTTATGATAAACCATTTTTGGTTGCAAGGGGGTGTGTTGCTTAGTAACATATTTGGCAGAACTTTTGTGGGCATGAATAGCCTATTGTCACGGTTGCACTACTGTGAGGAGTGCGGAACGAGGAACGAAGGAGACCAGGAGTACATCAATCGAGAGATTTAATGATTTCAAGGGAACACGGAAAACACACTTAACACTCGGACGAACAATACCAGACAAGGAACTCAAAACAGGAAACACTTTAAATACATAACTTAATCAGGGGAAGACGAGACACAGGAAGATAATCAAATAAGGGCAAGGAAGGCACATGGGGAGCAAAACACACAAAACAAGGAACAAAGTCTTACATAACTCCCCCCTCCCGGAAGGTGCGTCCCGTGCCATACAACATCAAACGGGGAGGGGGGGTGGGCATTCCGGGACCCATGGTGGATCTGGTTCAGGGCGCCATGGCGGAGCAGGCAGACTAGGAGGCCATGGTGGAGCAGGCAGACTAGGAGGCCATGGCGGAGCAGACAGTTCAGGAGGCCATGGCGGAGCAGCCTCCGAGGCCGCGGCCGCGGCCCCAGCCCCCGCCCC
>NW_015544194.1:617366-618368 GCF_001515605.1 Sinocyclocheilus anshuiensis | reverse complement strand
GGCGGGTCTGACTCGGGAATGGCCAGCGGGCTTGTGGGAGCCACGGCTGGCGGACTTGACAACAGCGCAGCGAAGGTTTCCATACCGCGGGGAAAAACAGGAAAACAAAACACTTTCAAAACCAAAAAACAAACACGGGGAGAAGGGGCGCCGCTTACTGTCTCGGGGTCCGGTATTCTGTCACGGTTGCACTACTGTGAGGAGTGCGGAACGAGGAACGAAGGAGACCAGGAGTACATCAATCGAGAGATTTAATGATTTCAAGGGAACACGGAAAACACACTTAACACTCGGACGAACAATACCAGACAAGGAACTCAAAACAGGAAACACTTTAAATACATAACTTAATCAGGGGAAGACGAGACACAGGAAGATAATCAAATAAGGGCAAGGAAGGCACATGGGGGGAGCAAAACACAAAACAAGGAACAAAGTCTTACCCCCCTCCCCCCTCCCGGAAGGTGCGTCCCGTGCCATACAACATCAAACGGGGAGGGGGGGTGGGCAACCCATGGTGCATGGTGGATCTGGTTCCGGAGCAGGGGACTCGGGAGGCCATGGCGGATCAGGTAGTTTTGGAGGCCATGGCGGAGCAGCCTCCGGGGCCGCGGCCGCGGCCCCAGCCCCCGCCCCATCCTCTACGGCTGGAGCCCTACTACCCCCCCCCCAAAATACTTGGGGACGATTATGGGCTCTGAGGCCCTTCATGGGCCAGACATAGGAACATGAGCCCTCCGTGGGCTAAACTTAGGAACAGGAGCCCTCCGTAGGCTAAACTCAGGAACAGGAGCCCTCACTGGGCTAAATTCAGGAACAGGAGCCCCCCGTGGGCTAAACTCGGGAACAGGAGCCCTCACCGGGCTAGATTCAGGGACTGGGAAGCGCTTACGAGGAGCTGGCACTGGAGGGTGCTCTGGAGGAGCAGGCACAGCAAGGCGCTTTTGAGGAGCTGGCACTGGAGCGAACTCAGGGGCCGGAGCCGACACTGGAGCGAGCTCT
>NW_015544194.1:615401-615596 GCF_001515605.1 Sinocyclocheilus anshuiensis | reverse complement strand
GGCTGAACTGGGGATCGGGAGCCCTTCCTAGGCTCTGCGGGGGATCCGGAGCCCTTCCTGGGCAGAACTGGGGATCGGGAGCCCTTCCTGGGCGGAACTGGGGAACGGGAGCCCTTCGAACTGGGAACTGGGGATCAGGAGCCCTCCGTGGGCCTAACTGGGGATCAGGAGCCCTCCCTGGGCTTGATCAGGAGC
>NW_015544194.1:581764-615147 GCF_001515605.1 Sinocyclocheilus anshuiensis | reverse complement strand
ACACGCTTTAGAGGAGCTGACACTGGAGCGAGCTCTGGGGCTGGAGCCGACACCGGAGCGAGCTCTGGGGCTGGAGCCGACACTGAAGCAAACACTCGGGCAGGGAAGAGGGCCCTGAGCCAGTCATTTCTCCTCTTCCTCCTCTTCTGATTACGGGTGAACTGGGCGGTCGGCGGGCTTGGGTCAACAGCGGCCGGCAGGCTTGAAAGAGCCACGGCCAGCGGGTCTGACTCGGGAATGGCCAGCGGGCTTGTGGGAGCCACGGCTGGCGGACTTGACAACAGCGCAGCGAAGGTTTCCATACCGCGGGGAAAAACAGGAAAACAAAACACTTTCAAAACCAAAAAACAAACACGGGGAGAAGGGGCGCCGCTTACTGTCTCGGGGTCCGGTATTCTGTCACGGTTGCACTACTGTGAGGAGTGCGGAACGAGGAACGAAGGAGACCAGGAGTACATCAATCGAGAGATTTAATGATTTCAAGGGAACATGGAAAACACATGTAGCACTCGGACGAACAATACCGGACAAGGAACTTAAAACAGGAAACACTTTAAATACAGAACTTAATCAGGGGAAGACGAGACACACCTGGAATCAAATGAGAAACAATCATGGAGCAGGAACAGGAAGATAACCAAATAATGGCAAGGAAGGCACATGGGGAGCAAAACACACACAAAACAAGGAACAAAGTCTGACACCTATATTCTTAATTTTAAAAAATGGAGTTTAAACTTAATATCTAAAAAAGTGAAATATTCAGAAATGTTTATTTGTTATTTTGAACTCAAGACCCACTCACTTAAAAAAATTTACACTGCATAATGTGTAATATAAGGGACATCAAGGCAGTTTCAAGCAAACTGAAACAGCACAAAACATTTGTGTGAGATTATAATAGATTATTACTAAAAAAAGAATGCTTTTAAATGCAGTACATAGGCCTATGTGCTACACTGTGGTAGAAATGTTCATAACTTTCTGGAAAAAAAGCAAATGACAGAATTCTCCTGTGATGCATGTATGTCCACTATGTTGGACATTGTTTGTGAGAGTGTGAAAAGTGTCTTTATTTGCTTAAAGTACACAGGGTCAAAAGTGCCCATAGCTGAAGAAACACCCAGGCATGAAATGTAGTCACTCCTGCCAGTGAGGTAGGACTCAAGTCAGAGATGTGCAGTATCCTGTGACACACAGTTCAGAAAAGGTGGACCTGAGAAGTTGGTGATTCACCATGTCAAAGTGTCTGTTCTGGCTTTCTAGTTATGTATAATGGCAATTTGTTAATTTTAAATTATTAATAGCTTGCTGTGAAAAGTTAGTGGCCATATAAAACCACTAAAATGGCAGGGATTTTTTAGATTTTATAGAAAGCTTTACACGATTTACCATTGTCACGCATATGGTTGTTTTTAGAGACACGTTTATTTAAACACTCTGTCTTTTCTGATTCTGAGACGATGCACACATAGGTCGGTACAGATGTACCATGATATACGAATGCCATTCCTGAGCAAAGATCTTATAACTGATGTCAGCACTATCTTTTTTCTCAGAGGCTCCTCTGAGGACTGAGCACTGGCTTGTAAGTACATTTTTGCCAGTCTGTTTGTAGCCTGATCACAGCCCACATAGTATGTCAAAGTTTGGCTAGGTGGGGGTCACAGTGAGCTTCTATGTCACTTATGAAAAGCACATTTTATAAACAGCAAGGTCAACAACCTGCATATAACAAGGCTCCTTATTGAGCAGCCTCAGGATGCAGAGCACACCTTCTTGCTCAAACAGAAATCTGTGCAAATGTTTACTCAGACCTTTTCTTTTAACAGACTTCCAGTTTTGTTTTGAGTGGGTAAGTGCAATTTGGGAAAACCGCAAAATGATTTTGATCACAGATATGCCACAATGTCTATATGTAAACAGAAAACAAGAATATAAGCATATATGAATGTTACCATTAATGCACCAACAACTCTGCCTTGTTCATAGGGCTGGGTATCGATTCAGATGTCCCGATTCGATTCGATTTCGATTCGCAAGCTCTCGATTCGATTCTCGATTTTTTTTTTATTACATTCAGTGAATATAGTTTTAATACAGATGCTATTGATATTTCTAAAAAATGAACAGTAAACATCAGTTTACAAATGGTGAATTAATAAAAAGAAATTAAGAACAACATGCCTGTATTTTAAACCTATTCTTTTTTTAAACAATAATAGGGCCCTATAAAATGTTCTTAATTTTTCTGGTAATCAGATGAAGGCATAAAACATTAATTTAATTGATCCTAATCAAATGAAAATGAAACCCTTTTATTTTTTGGCAAAAAGGTGCTGAGGTTTACTGTTAAAATTAAAAAGAAAACAGATGTGATTATTCCTTTAAAAATAAAGATTTATTAATATTTATTAGCAGTAGTAGCATTGAGTCTTAAGACTGCTAAATAGTCATATTCTGACAGTAGAACGATAAACTAAACTTTTATTTTGACGGGTTGCCGTGAAGAACTTCCAGCTGCTGTGTATGTGATATGACGGTAGATTTCTCAAATGAAACGGTAAATGCTAATGAAGTGACTCTCAGAGCAGCTGGAGATGACATTCGTGTTCATATCATCATATAGTGAGATGGCAGAAGCTGAAAACACCGCGAGCTTCATCCGCGCTTTAGTATGTGTGTAGTAAACAAAAAAGTGCGCCGCACCATCCGCCATTCATTCATTGCGGAAATCATGGCGCCTTATGCGTGATATCAAATGCTTCCGCAGATTTATAGTATTACTATAGCGTTTCACCTGAGCATTGCGAATAACGCGTATGGCCATGATAAGTGCTGAATGAATGACAGGATTTCTGTTGTAACATCGCGCAAGGTAAATAAGGGTGACATCTAGAGAAGACTAATGATAAGATTCACGTTAATCAGATCTTGTTTTAAATGTGTGCTGAAATAAATACTGGAAAAGATTGATTCGCGGCTTTTGAGAATCGATATCGAATCGACGTCATTTAAAAAAAAAAAATATTAATCGGAAAATCGATTTTTTTTGCCCAGCCCTACTTGTTCATGCTTCCTATTCTTTTGCCACTCAGCATTTCATAGTTTACTTTTGAATATTTTTTGTATTATTATTTTGTTACAATTCTGATTTAGGTATACCACACATTTTTACA
Source organism: Sinocyclocheilus anshuiensis (assembly GCF_001515605.1). Taxonomy (NCBI): domain Eukaryota; kingdom Metazoa; phylum Chordata; class Actinopteri; order Cypriniformes; family Cyprinidae; genus Sinocyclocheilus; species Sinocyclocheilus anshuiensis. Next base: position 611,968 of record NW_015544194.1, on the reverse strand, counting down.
TACACCTATTCACCACACATCTGAAAAGCTTCTAACCAACATGCAGCCATTCAGAAAATTCAGATCTGATACTTTCAACCTGGGCTCAACATACAGAGGGAAGGACTGTGCGTTCAAGTGCTACAGTTTGGCAGATTTCATCACTTCAGCCCCTCACTCATTTTGACAAAAGCATCTCTGTTGGAGAGGGCTCAGGAACACACCTTACATATGTTCCTTATTTAGTCAAACCAGAAGTGTGCTGCTGATTGAGTGATTAAAGAACAATAGATTCCATTATAAAAGTGCTCTGTCCGCCTCTTTTGGACTTAATCACATGACTGATGTTGCCCCTTGTTTATGCATGCATTTATGTGTGGTAGTAATCTTGATTGGCAGCTATGACTAAGCACTTAATTGTCTATGCTTGATTTTAAAGGGATAGTTCACCCAAAAAGGTTACCCTCATGTCGTTCCAAACCTGTATGAGTTTCTTTCTTATGTTGAACATAAAAGAAGATATTTTGAAGAAAGCTGGTAATCAAACAGTTGACTTCCATAGTATTTCTACTATGGAAGTCAATGGGGACCAACAACTGTTTGGTTCTTCAAAATTCTTCAAAATATCTTCTTTTGTGTTCAACATAATGAAAACATATACAGGTTTGGAATGACATGAGGGTGAGTAAAACAATAATCCACAAGTAATCCGAGTGACTCCAGTCCAATCAATTAAAATCTGTTTGTGAAAAAATAATAATAAGGCATTTTTAACTTCAAACAAATCCATCTAAATCAGGAGAACAATATGCACAGATCAAGCACCGTTTATATTCTGAACAAATATGTCAGTGGATTTTAATATGACAGGACAACAGGGGATTCACTGGAAGAAGCATTATTATGGATTATGTTCTCCTATTTTGGCCAGAAGTGACGGTTTAAAGTTAAAATGCTTAAAACCAGTTAAACTCTGCGGACCCGGATACGGGTCCAAAATGACGTTAAAAATGTTTATGCTTCATTTACATAGCCTTCCTTATATGGTATCAGCCCATATATGGGTTCATTTGAAAGCTTGGAGTGTCTTCTTTACAAAGAATACCATTCCTTTTGGTTTTTATATTCATAAAGCAGTAAAATTAAGATTAGAAATGTATTCGTCCCACACACGAATTTCCGCCTAACCATTGCGAATAATTTTTACGAAGAATGTGTATTTTATATATTTTTCACAAAAAAGTCAAGTCATATATCACAAGAAAGCTCTCATTCTCAGTCTATGATAATCGTATTACAAGTTATATATGGTGAAGAACATTCCGCGGCGCCATGGAGAGGAATGTGCGCGCGTCTGGTAAGGCTATATGAGCGTGTGTTTGCGTGTTTTTGATACTGTAAACATTGTTCGGAAACTTGATAGCGCGGCTAGCATTATGATACACTGTTTATTGACAGAAAAGTACAGTACATTATGGATTTCAGTGAATATACAGTGAATATACAGTAAATATACATGTATTGTTACAGTGGTGTGTGGATGAATTGATATGTGATTGTTTGACGCTCTGAATGTTACAGCTAGCTGCCGGATAGCAAATTAGCTCCGCTCTGGACCAGAGATGCTGTGTTTGTTGTCATGGAGAGATGCTGGATACAGGAGTGAGTCAACTGATGAGGTGAGAGATGCTGTGAAGCAGTATCCCAATACAGAATGCACATAAATGGAATGATATAAAGCTGGAGGATATGGATTCTATGTTAGAATGTGATAGACCAGATATATTTCATAATGTAGACAGTCTTGTGCATCCTGAAATAATTCAACTGATTGTAGAATAACACAATATGTGAAATTTGTTCCAATTCGCTTGTGCCATTTTGTATATTACTACTTAGAAAAACATAAAAATGAAACATAATTCAATTAATAATCAATTAAAGTGCTTATGGCACAGAGTAATGTAGGATTGTGGGGTTAATGTGTTTTATAAAGCCTGTTTTTGCAAAGGAAACTCACAATGACACATTTCGATGCAAAGATAGACATTCTGACTCATTTCACAAATAATGTAGTAACTCCTGTTTAGAAGCTGTTATTTGAAAGATTCTTTTTTCTGGCACTTTTTGGCATCTAGTGGCATCAAACAAAGTAAATTGCAGAGAGTTGTGCCTAATAGAACCTGAATTACAGATTTTCAAAAAAATACTTACTTTTAAAACTCCAAAAGCACCTATGTTTTTTTTGTGTTTATAGTAATATTTGAAAAGTATATAATGTTATTTATAAAGAATTACACTCATATTTTGTAGTTCAAAGGGTTTTCTTTACAATGAAACCATTTTCTTTCATTTCCTCCATTGTATGTGTGTAGGGTAAACATTTGAATTTGAGTATGTTAAATTTAGGCGAAAATACCAAAAAACGCCCTGAGCTTAAGTGGTTAATGATGGATTTGTTCCTTACAAACATGCAGCTTTTCACTTCACAAGACATTAGTTGGTAGATCAGAGTCGTGTGGATTACCTTTGGATTGTTGTGATGTGTGTTTTATCAGGTGTTTGGACTTTTATTCTGACAGCACCCATTCACTGCAGAGGATTCAATGGTGAACAAATGATGTACTGCTAAATTTCTCTAAATCTGTTCAGATGAAGGAAAAAAGTTATCTACACCTTGGATGGCCTGACGGTAAGTAAAGTTTCAGCAAATTTTCATTTTTGGGAGAATTATTCCTTTAATATGATATTCAATGGCTTCGTGTATCTTTATATATGCATCACCCACTTTGTGCTTTTCAATTAATTGCTTGTAGTGTTTATTTTCCAGTAATGACTCGCCAGGACTTTCTAAATAACAGTGCATATAATCAGTTGAATTAAAGAAGTGATTTCATGGTGAACCATTTTTGTAACTTCTAAAACCAAAGCAATTATATTGGAATTTATATTCATAATTATTGTACATCAGACCATCGTTTTCATTTTTACATGGTCTTTTTCTGTTACTCACAGGCGAAAAAAGCCAAATTAAGTCAATGCTGTGAAACATTACCTATATCGGGGAAAATGGGTTATCATGTAACTACAAAGAAGTGATGGATATATATATACCAACCACACGTCTTGTTATCAGTCTGTCTCATGGGTTTTCATTTAGAGCAAATTTTTATTTGAAGGAACAGACACATTAAAATTCACAGAATGTCCTCAAGTCATAATCAAAACAAATGCTGTAATGGGTGTATGCAGCAACGGTGAACTAAAGCCAGCACTGTTTTTTTAACCGTAAAAGGTGTTTGCATTTTTTAAATGTTTCTTTCTTTCCTGATGCAGACTTTGTGCAGAATCGTTAGAGCATTCTTGTTGTCCACAGTTGCACTTTCAAATGCAAGAGTGCACCGTACATGAAAAAAAAACATGAAGTGGTAAACTTACAAGTTTTCCAGTTTTTATTTCCTTTCATAAAATAAGTAATATTCCATAAATGTGATTTAATAAACAGACAGTAGCTGGTGAGATGGGTTGAAATGTATAGGTATGTGAAACACACTATAGCGATGATCTCAGCTGTGGATAGAGGCTTTAATCAGCTGTTGAACTAGAAGAATAATGTCAGGTCTATTCCTGTGGATAAGGAAATACTGTTGTACGTCTCCCTTCAAACGTTCACACACTTAAGCAAACACACATGCTTGCATAGGAACTGCGTCTGCTCTAAATTCCTTATGGGACGTGTGGAGTGGGGTGAATTCATGCAAAGACCATTTCAATTCGTGAAATCTATCCTTTAAAAGGTATGGTGGATGGTGGGTAGTGGATAACGGCGATCCAGTTCAGGAATTCTGTTTGCATTATGATGGGGAAATCTCTTATAAAAAAAATCTATGAATCTTTTTTAAATTATGTATTGTAAATTTATATGATTACTTTTTCATTATCTCATAATTAATATTTGAATTTTTTGGATTGCATTTAAATTCACTTTTTTTTCTGGAAATCATTCAGTAATTTTTCAAATAATAAAATATTTACATATACAATTATTAGAATTCTGTTAAGGCTTGTTGGATGCAGTTAAACAAACTAATCATATGCTTTGCATCTTCTAAAGGATGTACATATTGTTGTCTATAATATTTAAATGAGTAATTTTCATAACAGTAAATCTGTGTGTGATGCACAAAACAGTGACAATTAACAGATTTAATGAGGCAAGTGAGGGGTGTAAATGGACACTATTGAGAGAGAGCTGGCGTCCTTCTCCTCAGCTCTGGGACTTACACGGTGCTCTAGAAACCTATGGCGTACAATGCCCTGTTCAGTTCCAGTTGGAAAATAAATATGTTCTGTGCTGTCCAAAAATACCATGTGCAGGCGCTCCCTGAGAAAGAAAGCCTATTTCCAGACAGCAGGGAGCCACTGAGTGCAAAACATCTTGGGTCAGATTATGTTAGATATAGCAGTAGCAAAAACTCCACAAAACTAATTCAGTCATTCGTCTATGTCAGATTCAAACTTGAGTCAAATGTATATATATATTTAAAAAAATCAATTTCGTGGAGTCAGTAAGACGTATAACTGCACCAGTAAAATTCAAAGGTCCATAATGTCTTTCTAGATTGGAGGTGAGGCAGTACCTTACACTCCTCATTCTTCTCGGTAGGTAGTAGGGAAAACAGTCCAGTGGCACCACACAGAATGACAGAAAGCACCTGGAGTGACAACTGCCCTGAGGAATTCTGTTTCCTCACACAGGCTTGCGAAGAAGCTTTTGTATCTCTCCAGAGACCTGAGTTTTCTCTTCCTTTATAGAAACAAGATTGTCAGTGAGGAGAACGCCTGATGTCTTTCAATAGTTTGGCCTTTTTGATGAAAAGAGCCCTTCAGGACAGCGAAATGTCCACAGGTCCCCGAAGGCTTCACTTGGAACTGTGCGTGTTGTCAACGTCAATCACCAAACGTCAGCTTGATTGCTTAAAATCTGATGAATATGCTGTCCCTAAGCTTGCAAGACTTTATACCTTCATTGCTTGTCTACTCAAACTCTTCTGAAGCACAGCCATATACTATATCAGAGCGAACTTCTGTGTAATAATAATTTGATTGAATTTACTTTTTTAATTTTCTGTTTAAGATTTTAATTTAAAGGGGTCATATGATGCTATTTTAAAGATCATTAATAAATCTTAACCAATGATTCCTAATTGCATCTACTTCCAGAAGGCCAAATAAAGTGCTTTTGCTTTCGCACTGAAACACAGCGTCTCCCTGACATGGCTGCATCAACAGGACTGCTGTTCCTGAAACCACGCCTTCTTTCTTTGCGCTCACATTTGGGTGGCATTATGCTAATATTTCCACATAGTGACGTAGACATGTGGGGGCGTGTTAGAACGAGCCGTTTTAGGTAGGCGTGGTTGACTCTTGGATTTGGATTTGAGACTTTAGTCTTTGCAACTTTACAGATCTTCTTTATGCACCAAGAGCTTGTAACACTCCAAAGAGAAAGGAAAACGCATCATATGACCCCTTTAAACACATTGCTTTCTGGAAGTTAGAAGATATATTTAGTATGTTGAGGGGGATTTAAGGTAATGTGTCTCTTTAAAGGTGTCAAGGGACATAGGTTAACCTGAGCAGGTTAACAAACCAGGGCAAATTTCAAACATGCCTTTGTATCTCATTTCATACACACAAACTGCAGAATAAAAGCAAAGAGGACAAAGCACTCACACAAATTCACAGTAGGAACCTCCTCTTTGAAGTCCATTCCAAGCAGTTCAGTTACCGTTTTTAATCACCATCCAAAAGAAACAGAGAATGTCCCTCCCAACTAAACCTCAACTGAGTTTAAACGCCAGCTCATGATTGGATCTCTCTGTAGCTCTGCTGTGTAATCGGTATGCTAATGATGGAGAGATGGATAGTCTAGGAGAAGGTGAGATTTAAGTTTTTATATTAGCATGTAAGTCTCAAATTAAACACCTTCAGGAATAAATAAAAAATTAGATCTTAAATGTCATGCTGCAGCTTCCCCCCCCCCGTAAACTTTGACACAAAGCACACAGCGTTCTTTATTGGGTACTCTGTATTCTTATGTCTTGTGAGACATTACAAGGTTCTCAAATAGTGGCTCTATTCAATGGGATACGTTGTCATGTTCCTCTGAGAGGAAAGTTTGAGAGGAACAACAGGGTGGGCCAGGCTGCTGAATGAAGCCTTGTGTCTCTGCTTTCTACTCGTGTTAATGTTGAAGACTAATTAATATGATGGATGTTTGTGACCAAGAAGCACAATATTTGAAAGCAGCACATGGGATTTTGGGAAACTGAGAAAATAGGAAACAGTTCTTGAAATAAATCACTGATTTATAATAAAATGTGTACAGGGCTGGTGTCACACTTTACTTCAGTGAATATTCTAGGCTGGAAAAACGACATTTCTACCTGTAATGGGCCAGGACAAAATGAATAACATTAAATAGCATATCTGTAGCTTAACAGAATAGAATGAAAATGTGTATATGTACTCATCCTCAGGCCATCCGAGATGTAGATGAGTTTGTCTATATATTAGAACGGATTTGGACCAATTTAACATTACATCACTTGCAATGGATCCACTGCAGTGAATGGGTGCTGTCAAAATAAGAGTTCAAGCAGCTGATAAATCACAATAGCCTAAGTAGTCCACACGACTCAAGCCCATTAGTTAACCTCATGTGACGTGAAAAGCTAATATGTAGGCTATAGGTGTAAATAAAGTACAAAGATGTACCTTTTAGCTTTTGTAATTTCATAAAATGAATAGCCTACCTTGAATGCAATATGTAAGTGAACTGGAGTTGCTACACTAATGCCAGTGTCGTTTTATTAATTTGCTAATTTATTTTTTAAGGAAAAATATGATGCATTTAGTTTTAATTCGAAGGACAAAATTCTTAGAAATGATTCTAATTTAACTGGGTTTTGAATAGGTGTTTCAACCAAACCAATATAGCATTGCATTATTCAAAAATGAATTTGACATCATGTAAATAGCTATATTAGCAAAAAGGCCGTCTTTGTTCCGTCCGATGATGTAGCTATTATGGCTCAAAACGGATCAAGAGGACCGTTGACATAAATATCGTCAGGATTTGCGCATGTTAGCCACATAAGTGTCGGAGGCTCTGTGTAGCCTATAGCCAAATTACATCATGCGTGGAAATTTTATGTGCGCCTTCACTCCACCCCTCATTCCCTAGCCCCCCTTTCAGCTCCTGTTCAGTTAAAGTATTTCCCCTGTGAGCAGAGTTTCTTTCTGCTTCTCAATCTTCTGCCAGAAGCGCCTCTGAACTTTACTGCACACGCGACACTTTTATTACGGGTTTGGATTGAGAGAGGCGCGTGCCATCAGAGAGCTGGAAAGCATCTGCAATCAAGGAATATACGAGTTTCAGAGGGACACTGCCTCATACAGGTGATGTACAGTTTGGCTTTATGTTGTGGTTTCGCTAGCTGTACAGTTGAGCACTGTCACAGCATCTCTGGCTCAATTACATGAATTCAAATGCGCAGGGTCGATTTAAGTGTTGAAGTAATGTGAGATTACAAGTTGAAAGTTGTGAACCTTCAGTCATTCTCTGATATGTGCTGATATTAAACTCTAAAATGTCTTAACAGAGGGACAGTAAATCAGATTTGATCATTTGGAAATTTGAGCATTGATATAGTCTAATGAATAATCATAATAAATGTGAAAAATAACTATTATTTACCAGTAACGTTATGTTTTGAATCATTGACTGAAGGTGGTTTTGCAATAGGACTTATTTCAGATACTTTTGTCTTGGCTTAAATTGAATTGAAGTTAATTTTGTTGCTCTACCATGTCATATAGTTATATTTGATTATTACAGAGAAACACAATTTATATTTTAATGTCTTGTTAAGATGCTGATGTTGTTATATGCAACCTTCCTGACCTAAAGTGACAAATAACTTGTCAATACACTTCACTCTTCATTGACTGAAGGTGGTTTTGCAATAGGACTTATTTCAGATACTTTTGTCTTGGCTTAAATTGAATTGAAGTTAATTTTGTTGCTCTACCATGTCATATAGTTATATTTGATTATTACAGAGAAACACAATTTATAGTTTAATGTCTTGTTAAGATGCTGATGTTGTTATATGCAACCTTCCTGACCTAAAGTTACAAATAACTTGTCAATACACTTCACTCTGAGAAAAACTGTCACTAGGTACCCTTTAAAAAGGTACTAATATCATTTGGTGGTAAATAAGGCACAAATATGTACGTTTTAGCTTTTGTAGGGTACGGTCCCAGTGATAGCTTTGTACCTTTTATTTTCCTGAGAGAGTTCTTGCGCCTATACAGGGATGCCCACTTAAACTTTTTTTCTTTCGTATGCTGTGATGCTATAAAGTATCTGCTGAAGGTGATATTGCAGATGAAACTTTATGTCTTAAGCCCTTTTTAACATGTGTTTTTTAACATATTAAATGTTGCTGGCTATGTAAAATGGCTATATGACATTATCTTCAATGAAATGCATCTAAATGTACTTGTTTCAACCTATTGTATGTAGTATTTGTTGCGTGCTCACAAACTGTACGTGATCAGGCATATAGAAATAATGCACATTGTAGTGACATCTTGGTTTGTTCATGTCACTTACCGTATACTTAAACAGGATTAATTGATCCATCAGAGCATTTTTCCAAGTGGGTTAATATATAATTTTATTTACTTTACGAACTAGGTTATTATGTTGGACTTATAATGGCAAGACCCTAAATTACAGTTTTGTTGTTGACCCTTTGACATCCACATGGTGGCACATGTTGTCTAAGAATTGCTTAAAATTAATTTGAGCATATTTCTCTCTGTGGGGATTATACTGAGATTAACTGTTGCAACATTAAATGATTCTGTCATTTAACTCAAACTATCTGTGATTTACAGTACACTCATTGTAGGAATAATGTTGTTTTTTAATCCCTGTTTTATGTGTCGCTAGCTGAGTTTGACAGGAACACACACAGCTTTAAATGTTTGACGTCTGAGCAATGATTGATATTTTCATCAGTCTTTTATCTTTCTGTGACCTTCTAAATCTTGAATGATTTCCATTTAAGCTTTAACTGGGACAAACACTGCACTTTAAGAAGGACTTAAAAGGACAAAAATTAAGACCAACACATAAGCCATTAAGCCCTTTTCCCATGAAACCAACTTTGGCAACTGATTTTATCTTATCTGTCTTTTTCCTTTGTGCATTCTCTAAACACAGTCCAGAACACTTTAACAAAACACTGCACACATTTTCCAAATAGCTTTTTGTTTTTTTTTCTGTGCTTTTTATAAAATGACATAATACTTCTAAATAGATTTAACATAATTTGTTTTGCTATAGTAATTTGAGGGACCTCATACATTAAAAATGGCCTGTTGGTCACAGAGTGTAAGCATGCATGCTCACTTTCTCAGATTATTTTTATGTTGTTTGCTTTACAAGATTAGATTTGGATTGGACTAGAAGGAGAGGTGGGTGAGGACAAACTCAATATGGAATAGTGTATAAAAAGCTACAGTTTAACTAGCTATGAATAAGTGGCTCTCTGCTCTAGCACTATGTGTAGATAAGTCTATGTATAGGAAGCACTGTTGAAGGCTTTGCAGCAAGCCAAATAAATATAGTGTCACCCCTAAAAGCTAGCCAACACTGGCAAAGATTTTTAAATGTTGTATGTTTGTTAAGTAAAGGCAAACCTTATCAATTATTTTCCCCAAAACTCTGTAAACTAGAAGAACAGCATATCTCTCTCTATCCATGCATGGCAGCCATTCAGTAATTAACGGTAAGTTAATTCCCAAACCGCCCGGTACAGACATGACCAGTTTGTATTGGCACAAGAACTGTACTGTTGCTGTGGTAATTTTGGGAACTGAAAATTACATGTTGGTTTTCTCTCTCAAAAACCTCTTATTTTACCAAACCTTTGTTATGAACTTGGAAAACCACATTTGGTCCATCTGATACAGTATATGCTGTCAGAATAAAATCTTTTGAGCAAAGCACAGTATATACAGTAAGTTGCCTTCTAATGGATATTAAAAACTGAGAATATCATAGTTGTTGCTGAATATATGTGCAAATGTGATGGTCATAAGTTAACATTCTTTTAAACCTGTAGGTGAACGATGCTGTCCTTGCTTTTGCGGAGTATGTGTTTCTGGGTCTTCTCAGCCACAGCCTCTTTTGATTACATTTACACTGGTGCGTATTCGTTGTGTAAATTACATATTGAAATTGCTAGTATTCTTGAAAACCTCATTAACCTGTATATGTTATCACAGAGCCTGAAAGCACACTGAGCGTCAGCATACCCAACGAGCTTCCTCTCCGGCCTTTGATGGGTGACACATTAGTTCTGCCCTGCTACTTCCAGGACAACACAGTCAATGACCCTGGTGCCCCCACCATTGCCCCTTTGTCTCACCGGATCAAATGGAGTCTGGTCACCAAAGAAAAGACCACAAACATTTTAGCGGCATCTGAAGGAGTAGTAAGCATCGACAAAAGGTATCTGGATAGGATCACCATGGTTGGATACCCCATGACACCCACAGACGCCTCCATTAAGATCACTGAGCTCCATTCCAATGACTCGGGAGTGTACCGCTGTGAGGTTATGCATGGGATAGAGGACGGTTATGATGTTGTTGATGTTCAAGTTCAAGGTAGTGTTCGTGTGAAGATCCTTAAAGAAAATATTACTTTATGACTGTATGTGTGTGCTTTTTTCTCTCAGAAATGTGACATCGATGTACTTTTATTTTGCTTAGGTATTGTTTTCCACTATCGTGCCATCACCACACGATATACCCTTACCTTTGAGAAGGCCAAGGCAGCCTGTATTCAAAACAGTGCAGTGATTGCTACTCCAGAGCAACTCCAAGCAGCTTTTGATGAGGGTTTCCACCAGTGTGATGCTGGCTGGCTTGCAGATCAGACCGTCAGGTCAGTTACCTTCAGTGTAAAAAAAGCTGTTAAATTTATAGTAAAAATGGCAGCTGTGGTGTCCCGAAACTCACCGTAAAAAAATACACTGAAAATGTTTCGGGTGTTACTGGATGGCATACTGGTGGATGTATATTTTACAACTTCTGCATATCACTAAATGATGTAATGTGAATATATCAGTCTACTTGAAACCCTTAAAATGTACAGATAATAACAGAGGTAGTTCAATAAAAAGCCACATGATGAATAAGAGTTCATGGTAAATGTCCTGTCCGTAAAACATGGCCAATGCTTGTATGTAAATGATGCACAGGACAAACACATGACTAAAATAAACATTAGCTAGATAACAGAAAATATAACACAAAACACCCTAAAGGCCTGTTCACACCAAGAACGATAACTATAAAGACTATAAGAAAACTATATTAGCGTCCACACCAGTGGACGATATCGTCTGTTTATTTAAGTGCAATTTGTCTGCCTCTTTCAATTCTCGAGCTCATTATAGCAGAATTGATTCTGATTGGCTGTCAATGTTTTATCGTTCATCAGCTGAAAAAAAAAAAAAAACGTAGGCCTACTGAAAGTGATTCCAACAATATCGTTTCTCTGCATCTGTAATATTGAGATCGATTTTTAGAACTATCTTTATCGTTATCTTTATAGTTATCGTCCTTGGTGTGAAAAGGCCTTAATTTACACAAACAACAAAAATAAGAAGAAACCATTTACAGTTTTTCATCATAGTATAGTAGTTAACTTGCAGTTACCAGTTAACCCCTTCTCAAACACACCCCCGGTTTTGGCATGGGGACATAACATACCCAAAAATAAAAAGGTTGCTGCTCATAAGTCTTTCTGACTGATACATAATCAACATATGTTCACAAAGCTGACACTTGAAAGTTTACTGTTTAAGACTCAGAATTACTCAGACTGTTATGAATATGAAGATATATAAGCTCAAACATAAAAACAAAAATATTAAGATTATACTGTATTTTTTAAATGTATAAAAAATGATGTGAATGTGGTACACAATCTCTGCGTGTTAAGAGGTTAACGGGTTTACTGTAGCTTTTTTTCCGAAAACGTTACAAAAAATGGTAATGTATATTTAGTTAATGTTCTATAGTTTTGTTCGAAAATGTGATGGAAGTATTGGCATTTGTTGCGGAATGAAGGTACCCTATTCATGATCCCCGTGAGGCTTGTTATGGAGACAAGTACGAGTTTCCAGGAGTGAGGACATATGGAGTAAGAGACGTGACGCCCAGAGTTAGATTTAGTCGCATATGCGAGTGATTTACTCGCAATGTAGAGGGTTGGTTTGAGATGGCAGAGAGCAAAATGCCTTCTTTGAAGAACGTTGAAATGCTAAAAAACGTTCCATTTCATCTCACAGGAAAAGTGTTCCACACTACTTCCCCTAACAAATCCACTTTTGAGGAGGCAGAAGCTGAGTGTGCAAAGCTGGGTGCCAAGTTGGCCACCACAGGACAGCTGTACCTGGCATGGCAGGGTGGTATGGATGTTTGTAATGCAGGCTGGCTGGCAGACCGGAGCGTCCGCTACCCCATCAACATCGCCCGATCGCAGTGTGGGGGTGGCCTGCTAGGAGTGCGTACCGTCTATCTGTTTCCCAATCAGACTGGCTACCCTCTCTCAGACTCCCGCTATGATGCATTTTGCTACTCTGGTACAAAATTCTTTGTTATATAGCTATTCCTTCTTTATCATTTATGATTGTTTATCCACATACATATGTGTTATTTGATTGTTTTATCCTTGTTGATCCACAATAATGTGTGTTTAATAGCTGGTGCTAATTGATTAGGTACTAACAGGTGTATATTGTTCATATATTTTAATTTAGAAACGGCTGAGGAAGGTTCTGGCCTATTGCCATTCGACATAGAGACGACCACCGAAGCCGGCAGTGATGTCCTGAGCGTGGACACAATCACAGAACGCCCCCAGGTCCTTTTAAAGCCCACCTCCACAGAAAATGAACTGCAAGGAAAAGTTGTAACATACAAGCCATCAGTGATCACTAGTGTCGAGTTCCCATATACTGCACTAAATATTTCCCAGCTGCCCCTTTCACCACCCCCCAGCTCTGTGGACACTGTGGAAGGGGTCACTGATGGGACTGATCTTGCCTCTGATTTATCCTGTTTGAATGAAACCGAAGCTATCATGTCCACCACAGGTATGTATCAATATGAGAACAATACAATAAAAATGAATGTGAAGCATTATTCTGTTGTTCTCTGTGATTTGACATACGTATGTATTGACTGCAAACCACCATAATTTACAGTTAATATTGATTCTATGTGTATAAATTCTTATTTATTCCTCTGTACCACCTTATGTATCTCATTCACGGTGGCTTCTGTTCACCTTATAGTATTTGCATAATCAAATTTATCATGCCAACAACACATACAAAAACCAATGAAGTTTATGAGGGTTACACTGTTCCTGTTCCTCTTCCAAGATAAATCATGAAGATGCATGTTATATATTGTCATCACTGTCAACGTATTTATATCGCAACCACAGTGAACAAATGTCTAGATGCTGAATTAGACTGAATGCAAATTAGTATATTAAACTGGAGTAACAGCTTACTCAAACTTTTTGAAATATCAAAATAACGTATTACAAACTAGATTTTTAATTTCTGAAGACAATTTAAATAGCATGTAAGAATCTTGCACTAGATAAAAAAAAATTGTATTACAAAAAGACAATTGTTTCAGTTTTATAAACCTATGTAACTTAGATACATCTGTTGACACACATTGTTATTAATTCCCTCCGCAGGGGTGGTCTTCCATTATCGTGCAAGCTCCGGTCGTTATGCTTTTGACTTTTTCGAGGCTCAACTGGCATGTCAGAGCATCGGTGCAGTCATTGCCAGTGCCCAGCAACTGCAGGCAGCCTATGAGTCTGGTTACCATCAATGTGACGCTGGCTGGCTGTTAGATCAGACTGTTAGGTACGATTCACTGCACAATTGTAACATTGTGGTGAACGGTTCAATTTTCTTTAAATTGTTTGTGTGTCTATTTTTATAAAGTTATAATGTTGTTCTGTTAAATGTGGGGCAGTGGACACCTTCACTTTATATTATAATAAAGTTATAAATTATAATGTTTTAATTATATATTTAACATATATAAACTTATAAGTGTAAAGCAAAATATTTGTGGCAGGGTTGATGACAAATGCTTCTAGTGGAATTATCTGCCTCATACTGGACCACAAAACCAGTCATAAGGGTCAATTTTCGAAATTGAGATTTATACATCATCTGAAATTGATGTATGTTTGTTAGGACAGGACAATATTTGGCCGAGATACAACTATTTGAAAATCTGGAATCTGAGGGTGCAAAAAAATCTAAATATTGATCAAATCGCCTTTAAAGTTGTCCTAATGAAGTTCTTAGCCATGCATATTACTAGTCATAATTTTGACCCATACAATGTATTGTTGGCTATTGCTACAAATATACCCGTGCTACTTATGACTGCTTTTGTGCTCCAGGGTCACATACGTTTACAAATGTATGTAAATTATGTTTATGCAGGTATCCCATTGTGTCTCCACGTGAGAAATGCTCTGGTGATTTGGAGCATGTTCCTGGTGTGAGGTCTTATGGACTGCGTTCTGCTGATGAACGCTATGATGTGTACTGCTATGTGGACAAATTACGGGGTAAGAGGCTGTACATAAATATATAAAAACTGTTGAGCGGACAAAGGGTAGGTAAATAAATATAAATTACTTCCATTTTAAATTTCTGAGAGTGAAACAAAAAACAAATTTAAAAAGCTGGATTCTCTCCTTGGAAAAAAATAATTCCAAATCACTGTGTTCACATTTCCAGGGGAAGTTTTCCATGCAAGTTCATTCGAGGGATTCACTTATGGTGAGGCAGTGGCTTACTGCCAGAGCAAGAATGCCTCCCTGGCCTCCACAGGAGACCTGTATGCCACTTGGAAGCAGGGCTTTGATAAGTGCCGTGCTGGCTGGCTTCTTGACTGCAGTGTACGTTACTCCATCAATAACCCGCGGCAGCAGTGTGGTGGAGGGAAGGCTGGAATTCACACAGTTTACAAGTTTCCCAACCAGACTGGTTCTCATGACCTGCACTCCAAATTTGATGCATACTGCATCAAGGGTAAATACATCTAGTGTAGTTATATACAGGTCATAAATTGTAGATTCTTGTAAATGTAAAACATTAAGTCTGTTGAGTGTTTATACAACATACATTATTCTTTACATATTTGTCATTTTTTATACATATAGTGGATCTGGATCTGTCTCTGAATGAAAGTGAAACAAATATGACGGTGACAGAGGAAAAGATAGTGAGCGTGACATCCCTCCCTGCTCTTCTCAAACCTGGTAATATACTGTAGCTCAGGATACATATACGAGTCACTGACAATAAAGATAAAAAATATGCATAAATCATACATCTGAATAATTATGTAAAAAATGCTCAAATATATTTTATATTTAATATATTGCAGTAATTCATAAATATTATTAGATTTTGAGGCATCACAGTCTGTGACATTTTACAACCTGACTTAGCATTGGCTTACTATAAGAAATGAAATTAAAGTCAAATTGTCTGATCAATAAACTCTCATTGACCTTTGATGAGGGTCTGCAAAGGTCCTCTCATTTCCGGATTGATCACATTTTCTGCATGTTTTTTCATCTCTGTTTTTTGACTCCACCCACCCTCCTTCAAATTAAAAAATAATCAGAAATAATTAAAAACCTGAGTGAAAATGTGTTTAAAGGGATGGATCACCCAACAATGAAAATTCTGTTATCATCATATATGTTTTTCATTTTTGAGTGAACTATCCCTTTAATGGAACTATCCCATGTATTTTTAATGTATTTGAATGCATGTCATGATTAGTGTTAATTTTGGTGCAGTACCTTATAGTGTTGTCACGGTACCAAAATTTCAGTATTCGGTACCAATACCTGGAAGAGGATAGCTTTCGGATAGCGCATCAAGAACCGGGTTGACCGGGTTCTCGGTACCACCGGTACTTAAAAAAACCTGGTACCGTAACGTTTTCATTTTTTTAGTACCGACTTGGTACCGAAATACCGCGTATTTTGACAACACTAGTACCTTAGATTCTGTGTGTATCTGTGTTTCCTCAGAAGGAGCTACTCTTACTACTATCCCTGCGGAACCCTCTGGATCTGGCGCATCTGGGGCCAGTGGCACTGATGATCAGTTGAGCAGTGGGAGCGGGGATCAGCCAAGTGGGTCACCTGCTTCAAGTGGAGACTCTTCTGGGGCTAGTGGCACCGATGATCTGTTGAGCAGTGGGAGCGGGGATCAGCCAAGTGGGTCACCTGCTTCAAGTGGAGACTCTTCTGGGGCTAGTGGCACCGATGATCTGTTGAGCAGTGGGAGCGGGGATCAGCCAAGTGGGTCACCTGCTTCAAGTGGAGACTCTTCTGGGGCCAGTGGCATTGACAGTCTGTCGGGCAGTGGAAGCGGGGACCAACTGAGTGGGTCATTTGTGTCGAGTGGAGACTCTTCTGGAATCAGTGGCACTGATGATCTGTTGAGCAGTGGAAGCGGGGATCAGCCGAGTGGGTCATTTGTTTCAAGTGGAGACTCTTCTGGGGCCAGTGGCAACGACAAACTGTTGGACAGTGGGAGCAGGGATCAGCCAAGTGGGTCATTTGTCTCAAGTGGAGACTCCTCTGGAGCCAGTGGGAGTGGGGATCTGCCAAGCGGGTCTTTAGGTTCTTCAGGATCTGGCAGTGGCTTAGACATCCTAGTGACCTTTTCAGGAAGTGACTCAGTTTTATCAGGCGTTGGATCAGCTTCAGGAAGACCCGAGGAGGCTGGGGAGGCAGGCACAGAGTTCCTGACCTTTCCCTTTGGCCAGGGCTCAGGCCTCTTCGGATTGGACACCTCTGGATCAGGATCAGGAAGTGGGTCAGGGTATAGCTCTGAAGAGAGTGGATCTACCTCAGACTTTTCCAGCAGCTCAGGAGAAAGTGACGAGAGTGGAGACCTTTCTGGCATCTTCTCAGGATCAGGTTCTAGCAAAGAGTCCTCAGGATTCAGCGGTTTCCCATCAGGAATTTTTCCCTCTGGAGGATCCAGTGGCATTTCATTTATCGATGGCAGTGGTGATATCATGGTGGAGAGCCCTTGGGTGAAGGTGTTCACTGCTCCACATTTAACAGAACAAGAGCTGGGTGGAAGCCATGTGGATTTCAGCGGATCAGGACATATCTCAGGGTCTGGGATGAGCATTGATGTCTCTGGGATGAGCGGTGATATCTCTGGGATGAGTGGTGATATATCTGAAGTTAGCGGTGTCCATAGTGGCTCTGGGAGTGGTTTAGAGTTTTCTGGTCTGACATTTTTGGGATCGGGCTTCATTGATCTCACAGAACAACCTCGTGAGCAGGAAGCGTCTGGACTTTTGCTGTTTGGGTCTGGTGAGGGAAGTGTATTTACATCTGGAGGCTATGCCATTGAATCAGGGGAAAGATCAGGGGAATCAGCTAGCGGTGATGTCACCTTCTTCTCCAATAATGGCATGGTGGAAATGTCCAACAAGCCCTTCCAAGGCATGGAGCTAGGAATGGGGGAGGTGGAGTACAGTGGCACCATCAGGTTGTCCTCAGGGAGTGGAGATGACCAAAGTGCCTTTGCTAGTGGACAAGAACATGAATGGATCCCAGTTACTGAAGATACGCTAACAGTGAACTCCAGTGATGCTCCCTCAGATGTACTATCTGCTCAAGGGCCATCTGGCCTGTACAGTGATGCTTCAGGACCTCCATTGCCTCCATTGTCAGAACCAGAGGGAATCACGAATAAACTTGACACTGTTACTTATGCAGCTTTGTCTTCTACCACAGAACCTACTTCTTTACAGAGCCCTTCTGTCATGGAAGGACTTATTGTGAATGGTGAGATCCCTTTTGCGTAAAATTGGTTAGAATATAGAACAGAGATACATGACATATCAGTTCCTTATCCATTACTGGCCAGTATTAATATTTGTTTTAATGTGTCGTCTATACAATTTTTATATTGCCTATTTATTGTTATCATCCATAGCGTGAAAATAATGTTTGGCTCATTGGCGGATCATAATATAGAAATCTATTTCTTCTCACCTCTTGAGAAAAAAAAAACCCTGCTCCTTTTTATCGTGTTTTTTTTTTTTCATCATGTGTTGCTCTCTTTCTTTCTCAAAACCATAATAGCTTCTCTTAACCCATGTGAACCAAACCCTTGTGGAGCTGGGGTGTGTTCGGTGAAGGATGGGGTGGGCATTTGTCACTGCCCACCTGGACTGCATGGAGAAGATTGCCAGTTTGGTGAGTCAGACTGAATTGACTCAGTTATTGAATCAGTCACATAAATTATGGTTACTTTTTAAAATGTTGTATTTTGAATATTGGACGTTTTGATAAACATTCTTATTATGAACAGCCATCCTGTTTGCCTTTAACAGCTGTTGTTGCATTTTTAGGCTTATATTTGGGTTCAAATGAATCAAATGATTGTCTCTAAGTGGCTCACTGTTTTGCATTTTATTTGTTAATAACTTCTGTTCAGTTTGCTATTGCCTGATTAATGTCCTCACAGTCCATTTTACAGGTTATGCGGCATGTGTGTGTGGTTAAGTACTTCTCGACTTACTCAGCTCTTGTGTCCAGATGTCTTTTCAGTGACTTCACCTGTGTTGTTTTTGTTCAGCTGTGCCTTTGCTGCAGTCTGGTTTAATCAGCACGCCTGCTAACACCTGGTATATGGTCATACGTCTTATCCATCTTCAAATGAATCTGAACTCTGCTTCTGTTTCTGGGACTGTAAGAGTGCTGATCTGCTCACCTCATGAGAGGCTAAAAACTGATCCCAGGTCAGCGCTCTTACAGCAACTGCAACTGACTCTGATCTCTCCTTCAATTTACCACAATTTACTGAGTGTCTCTTCTCAGCTTATCAAAATATTGATGGTATAATTATGCAAGAGATTCGTAGAAGCAGCTCCAAGAGTTCTGATTCAATGGTGCTCTCTGCCAAGCTTGGCCTTCCTCAGGGCATCTTCATAGTAGTCAGCTTTAATCGCTAAACATTTATTTGCAGAGGTTGATGTTTGCCATTCAAACCCTTGCGCCAATGGAGCCACCTGTGTGGAGGTGGAGGACACTTTCAAATGCTTATGTCTGCCCAGCTACGAAGGAGACCGCTGTGAGATTGGTATGAGGCTGCTTCAACTAATTCTACTAACGGTCTTTCAAAAACAACCTTAAGGTGACACACAGCTCTAGATGTTGCTGTAGTGGAAAGAAAGTCCCTGGAAACGTATTTGTGTGTCGAGTAGGGATTGGTGAGGGTTTTTTTTTTCCTGTGTGTTTGAGAGAGAGTTTTGCCTGTCCATTTATGGAAATCTGTTGCAGTTAAACATCAGCGCCATTCAGGATGCAATGATGCATTTGCAGTTACTGCAAAAATATAGCAAGAAGAAAGTATAACCATTTAGTAAACAGAACATGTCCAGTTCATATTTTCCATCGGAGCAG
This sequence comes from Sinocyclocheilus anshuiensis, assembly GCF_001515605.1. Lineage (NCBI taxonomy): Eukaryota > Metazoa > Chordata > Actinopteri > Cypriniformes > Cyprinidae > Sinocyclocheilus > Sinocyclocheilus anshuiensis. Next base: position 592,335 of record NW_015544194.1, on the reverse strand, counting down.
TGACTAGAAATATCTTATTTGTTCGTTTTCTGCTGGATGTTTCTCTTGGCGTAATATATGGAATTTAATCGTCGGTCTTCTGGAATACTTTTACACGATTGTGGAAAATCACTTTATCTGATAAGCTGATATTATGCCACGTTAAAGGCATTTGTCGCTTACTTAAAACACTGGTTTTAAACACTGAAAGATAAAATGACTTTATCCAAATCCCTCAGCACATTCCATAATACATTTGTCATATTGGCCTGCATAGCAAGTATTAAAGGGATAGCTCACCCAAAGATGAAAATTCTGTCTGTCATTTACTCACCCTCACGTTGTTCCAAGCCCATAAGATTTTCGTTCATCTTCTAAACACAAATTAAGATATTTTCAGTGAAACCTGAGAGATTTCTGTGCCTCTACTTGTAGTCCATTCCACTGCCTGAGAATCAATGAGGCTTGTAATCATCGGTTGAGCTTCCTTTGACCTTATTTGATGAGCTTTATGAATGTGCATTGATCAATGTTTATATGTGAATAGAAGGCAAATTAAATCCGTTCATCATATAAAGCGGTTTTGTCTCTTCACGAGACTTGATTTAAACTGCTCGATTCACATGGATTACTTTTATGATGTCTTTATGAACTTTTTGAAACGCCAAACGTATAGATTTTTAATGGAGGGACAAAAATCTCTCATGTTTCATTAAAATATCTTTACGTTTGTGTATGGGTTTGGATCATGAGGATGAATAAAAGACGACAAAATGTTCATTTTTGGGTGAACTAACCCTTTAAGCCCGTGTCAAGGACTATTCATCTTGCGATAGTGGTCTAAGAGGATATCTGGTGAAAGTGGTAAATATGCCATGTGATGTTGCTTCAGATGTGCACAGCTGTGAGGAGGGCTGGACTAAGTTTCAGGGCAACTGTTACTTGCATTTCTCGGAGAGAGAGACCTGGCTGGACGCTGAGCAGCGCTGTCGAGACTTAAACGCTCACCTGGTGAGCATTATCACTCCAGAGGAGCAAGCCTTCATCAACTGTGAGTGTGTGTCTGTGTGTTTAAGCTCCTAAGTATCTGTGTTGTTTTTCTGATTACAAATAATCACCCTCTTGAAACAGCATACGCACAAGACTATCAGTGGATTGGACTGAACGATAAAACGGTGGAAAATGACTTCCGCTGGTCAGATGGGACTCCGCTGGTAAGCCTGACTCTTGCTAAAAATATGTATTTCTAATAATAGAGCTGTTTGATTGAGTTACAGTATAATGCTTGATTTTTCTCTTCCTTTCCTTAGCAATATGAGAACTGGAGGCCTAACCAGCCTGACAATTATTTTAACTCTGGTGAAAACTGTGTTGTAATGATCTGGCATGAAAATGGCCAATGGAATGACGTGCCCTGCAACTATCACTTACCTTTCACATGCAAAACAGGTCCAGGTATGCTCACCACCAAACACAAACAAATGGTATCACGAGTGATTCAGTTTCAATTGGACTTCCTCTTCTTTCAGTGACATGTGACCAACCTCCTAAAGTGGAGAATGCCAGGATGTTTGGCAACAAGAAAGATCGTTATCAGGTGAATTCTATAATCAGATACCAGTGCAGTGAAAACTTCACACAGCGCCACCTACCTGTGATCCGCTGCATGGTTGATGGACAGTGGGAGAAGCCTCGAGTGCAATGCATAGCCAGTAAGCTACTGAAGCATTACCAAAAACTATGACTATTACCCTACCATTAAAAAGTTTGGGGTTGGTTAGTTTTTTTTAAATGTCTTATGCTCACCATTTATTTGATCAAAAAAGATAAAACAGTAATACTGTATAATATTATTAACATTTTAAATAACTGCTTTCTATTCTTGTATATTTTAAAGTGTAATTTATTACTGTTATGGCAAAGCTGAGTTTTCAGCTGCCATTACTGCATGATCCTTCAGAAATCATTCTAATATGCTGATTTGGTGATCAAGAAACATTTCTTCTTATTTTCAATGTTGTAAATGGTTCTGTTGCTTACATTTTTTTCCATAATTCTTTTTTTTTTATAATACTGCAAATGTCTTTACTGTCTATTTTGATCAATTTAATGTGTCATTGATGAATAAATGTATTTCTAAAAAAAGTACTGATCCAAAATATTTTAAAGGCATAGTTCACCCAAAAATAAAAGTTCTGTCATTACTTACTTACCCTCATGTCGTTCCAAACCCCTTAAGACCTTCTTTCATCTTTGGAACACGAATTAAGATTTTTTTATTTTTTTTTGATGATGATGAAATCCGAGAGATTTCTGACCCTGCATAGACAGCAAGGGTACTTTTTTTTGCACGCAAAGAAAGCAAAAATTACGAATTTATTCAACAATTCTTCTCACATGGACTATTTTAACTATGTCCTTACTACGTTTCTGTGCCTTGATCGTGGTAGGACCCTTGCTGTCTATGCAAAATATCTTAATTTGTGTTTTGAAGATGAACGAATGTCTTGCGGGTTTGGAACGACATGAGGGTGAGTAATTAATGACAGAATTTTCATTTTTGGGTGAACTATCCCTTTAAATCATATATCTATATGATGTTTTAATCATATAAGGTTTAAAATAAGAATTCATTTAAAATAACTAATTATTTAATCGACTTTGCATGTTTTAAACATATATTCTATACATTACTATGTGAAAGGTACTGACATGATTTCTTTTGTTTTTGTATTTATAGAGGTCAAATCCGGACTGCAAAAGGAATCTTCTGTTTATCACTCTCATAAATCTAATACAACAACATTGGAGAAACATCTCTAAGGAGATTTGAAGAGCTAGAGATTCATTTTTAAATCAGTATGAGTTTTATATTTATTTTCCAAGACACTGAATTATGAAGCATTTGTGATTAAAAAGTGTTATTTTCAAGATAAGTGCCCATCTTGTATATTGCTGCCCCCTATACATTAGATGTCAGTTATTGGCCATCAGCCATGATGAAGTGATTCATCTCATCCCTGCAACAAAAGATCAGAGACCAAAAGATCAAAGACCAACAGCATTCTTAAAGATGTCTGTAAATATTTGCAGGTTTTCCTTTTGGCCCAACTAGTGTTTTATGTTAAAAGGTACTGAGTGAAGAGCTGGATGTGCCCAGTTCTTCCTCTGTGAAGGACAGTGAAACGTTTTTGTCTTTCTCTGCTAGTAAGCCAAATTTTAGGTACATGCACAACATAAATGATGGGATGAAATGTGAAGTATTATTTTCATCTAGTTTGTGGAGAAGAGATGCAAACCTAAAAAAAAAAGGTCTATAGCCATAAGAGACGTTTACAAAAAAAATTGTATTTATTTCTAGTACCTAACCAGACAGATTAAGAAAACAACTTGTACAAGGATGTCGTTAATTTGTTATGTCTGAGTTGGAAACTAATGTGAAATGAGATCTATTTATTGCTCACAGCATAACACATAGTACATCCATCTTTGACTGGGTGTGTTCATCTTTTTCCTCACAAAAGCCATATGTAATTAAAGGAATAGTTCACCCCAAAAAATAACATTTTTCAAATTAAACAAACAAATTAAACAAATTAAAATTTACTCACCCTCAGGCCATCCATGATGTATATGAGTTTGTTTCTCCATTGGAGGAACAGATTTGGACAAATTTAGCATTACATCCTGGCCCACTGATGGATCCTCTACAGTGAATGGGTGCCGTCAGAATGAGAGTTCAGACAGCTTATAAAAATCTCACAACTCCAGTCCATAAATTATCATCTTGAAGCAAAGCGAAAATCCACCGGCATACTTGTTTAGAACTGTTTTGGCTTATGAACAGTGCTTGATCTGTGCATATTTCTCTCCTGATTCAGACGATTACTTTTTCACTGGAGAAAACAATATTATGGATTGAGGACTTTTTTGCAGTTAAAAAAACACCTTAATGATAAACACCTTAATGTTTATTACAAACACACAACTTTATGCTTCACAAGATATTAATTGATGTACTGGAGTCGTGTGGATTACGTTTGGGTTATTGTGAGGTTTTTATCAGCTGTTTGGACTCTCATTCTGACGGCACCCATTCACTGCAGAGGATCCATTGGTGAGCAATTGATTAAATCCTAAATTTCACCAAATCTGTTCCGATGAAGAAACAAACTTGGCCTGGAAGTGAGCAAATTTTAATTTTCAAGTGAACTATTCCTTTAAAGAACATCAGGCAGAGATGGCCAAATCCAGTCAGATTAGGAATGTAAACCCAACAATGAAAATGTACTTGTTTGTTAGATGTTATCTGTCGCCCAAGACTGTGCAGGGCATAGTACTACATGGGGACAAGAATGACCCTGGATCAGCTAACAGCTTTTATTTTATAACAATAGTTCAGATAGAACTATTAATGACAAGTGCCTTGTGAATATTTTAAATTTTGCCTGTTTCTGTGATGAGACTGCTTACTTAGTACAAGAGGCTGTGCCTCTTTCATCCCAAAGGCAGCGGGAGCTATCTTTTATACAGCATAGCTTTATGTTCATCTAATACAGCTGAAATGACGAATGCAGCATGAACTGCAGAAGATGCACAAATATTTCTTGAAAAGCATTTTTTTTCTCATGAATTGCAAGCAGTTTGATACTCTGTGGCATATAAAACCTATCATTTCTTGAATTGAGATGGATGAGTGACCAGTCAACAGTGAAAACATGGGAAAATATGAGACGATAATCGTGATAATCTGTTGTCTTATAGTAGGAGAATTTCAATTTATCCATGAATGTCTTCAGATGAACTTTGTGTTTGAATACCTGTATTACAGCAAATGCAACAACATGCCATTAAAACATTCCATACATCATGTTTAATACAGGACTGATTTGTTTGTTGGCTGGTAGTCTGTCATACAGAGCAGGAATGAAGGGCAAAGAGTACTCAGAGAGGTTATTCACAATGTAGAAAATGGTTTTTACCTCACCAAACCCAGTCTAGACATGTATTTTTAAACAGATGATAATGTTTTCCTAATTGGGTGGAGTGGAAGGAATGAACTTCCCTGTGACTGAATGGACCCCTTTTAGGCTGTTTGTGATGCCCTAACCCGTTTCTCCCATGTCGCCTAGAGAACCTTTTTATAGAGTATGAAGCCTAAAGCCTTCTGCCATCTTTTGGTGGATTTGAAGCATGACATCTTCTCTGGTAGATTTGTGTTGTCTACAAATGGCAGAATAAAGTATTTACCTTTGGAAAACAGCACTACACATTCAAATTTACAAATGATTTATTTCATGTGCATCAATTAAATATTAAATGCATTTAAAATCTTTTTTATAATTATACTACGGTTTCTTAAAATATCTGCTGCGATAATATTATTTAATATTTTAAGATAAAACACAAATCTATTACTAGCCCAGGGACATGATATTCATGTCGCAGCATATCCAATGCTTTTGACCTACAGAAGGAAATTTGAAGCTACAGATCCAAGAACCTCTCATTTCATCACGACATTTACTGAAGCCAGTTCTTTCTGGATTTTACGAGATTAGAAGACGAATCACCTAGTCTCACGCACATTTTAATTTCTGACAAAGCACATATTGAATTTCTTCTTCAGTTTATGCCACATGCAAGGAAAAACACAAATATTTAACATGTTTATTAATATTGCTAAAGACAATGTGTTTTACAAAAGATAAAAATACTCAATATTTGCACAATTGTACAATTTTATTCGATTTGGTTGACACAAATAAAATTGAGTAATAAAATATATAAACTGTAGTGCAAACAGGTCAATTGATTTGAGCAGCTCTACCGTGCTTATTTTAAACCTTTACAGCGAGAACTAAGAAATTCCCTGGAGGATAATAGTGTTTTCAATTAATTTCTAACTTACAGCACAGTTTCTGACAGACCCATATATCGATCATTTCAGAAAAAAATATTGTAGACAGCCTTTGTGTGCTTACCCCCCAAAAAATGGAAAAGAAAAGAAAAGTTGACCTTTTTCCATTTCAGATCAGTGCTGTACATGTGCTAGAAGGCAGACAGGTTGAATCAAGAATAGGTTTTTACTCATCCTGGTCACCAAAGATGAGGAATAACAGTAAAAGAGTTTGTATATTTCATTGTCAATTAGGACATGCATTTTGAAATACAAGAACGGTCAGTGGTTATGAGACTTAGTTTTAGTAAAAATTAGAATCAGTCTAATTTTTCGTTGCAGGTTAACGGTTCTTCAGATTTTGTAATATGTGACCCTGGACCACAAAACCAATCTTAAGTGTCAATATTTCGAAATTGAGATTTATACACCACCTGAAAGCTGAATAAATAAGCTTTCCATTGATGTATAGTTTATTAACTTAGGACAGGACAATATTTGGCCGAGATACAACTATTTGAAAATCTGGAATCTGAGGGTGCAAAAAAAAATCTAAATATTGAGAAAATCACCTTTAAAGTTGTCCAAATGAAGTCTTTAGCAATGCATATTACTAATCAAAAATTAAGTTATGATATATTTACGGTAGGAAATTTGCAAAATATCTTCATGGAACATGATCTTTATTTAATATCCTAATGATTTTTGGCATAAAAGAAAAATCGATAATTTTGACCCATACAATGTATTTTTGGCTATTGCTACAAATATACCCATGATACTTATGACTGGTTTTGTGGTCCAGAGTCACATATTCTCTGACACCCAAAAATGAAATTTCTCAAGTTATTCTGTTGGTAACCCAACGGTTGCCATTGACTTCCATTGTATGGAAACAAATACTATGAACATCAGTGGCTACTCTCAACTGTTTGGTTACCAACATTCTTCAAAGTATCCTTTTGGGTGAGATCAACTAGATCAACTGAGCTTTTCAAACAACATCAAAATAGTGACATTGATACAATAAAATACAAAGCATTACAGATGAGGCTAATGTATACTGAAACGAAACATCACCTACAACCAGCAAAAACACTTCAGGTGGAAGCAGTGCAGAGAGAGGCAGTGTGCAGCCTTCAGCACGTCCGCTAATCATCACAGCCCAGCAGCTCCATGCGTACAGTTATCCGTTCATGCCACTCCCAGGGCAGAAACCGCACAAATCGAGCAAAGAACGGAGGCTCAAACAAATTCTTTTTGTGTGTGTTGTTGTCTATGTTGCCTTGGAAAATCTGCAGGAAAAAAAAACATTTCATTTATTCAGATGAAATGACTAGAACTGAATGTAAGACCTGTGTGCTTTGAGGATTTTGTTATATATAAATAACTAAAGCTGAGTTAGTAGCTTGATAATTCTTTAATTTCCTCTGAGTATCCAGATCCCGATGTGTAGAGCTCTAAGTTCATACAGAGAGATTTACTGTACCCAGTAAACAAAACCATATGATGTTGCACCCTACACCCAAAACAAAAGACTAAGAAATTAACCATTCCCAGTGGAATGTTTTTTTTTTTAAGAAATTTATAATTTTATTCAGCAAGGATACTTTAACTTGATCCTTGCCCATTGTTACAAAAATATATATTTCAAATAAATAATGTCCTTTTGAACTTTCTTTTCAGCAAATAATCCTGAAAATAAAATTGTATTACATTTTAAACAAAACTATTAAGCAGCACAGTTTTGAAAACTGTTTTCAAACTGATAATTATCAGCACCAAATCAGCATATTGGAATGATTTCTGAATGATCACATGATACTGAATACTGCTGAAAATTGAGCTTTACGATCCCAGGAATATATTATACTTATATAAGTATATAAGTAAAATATACTGAAATATAAAAGTTATTTTAAATTGCAATAATATTACATCAAATATTTTTACAGTTTCTATTTTTGATCAGCCTTGTCAAGCATTAGATACTCAAAAACATTAAACCAATCTTTCTTACAATCTCTTCCTTACTGACCCCAAGCTTTTGAACAGTAGTGTATATTTAAAATAAAGAGGTTGTCATTGCTGTAACCTTATCTGTTCTCGTTATTTGATCCTTCACAATGCTCCAAGATTGTCCGTCATCACTATATGCAATCTTAAAGGCTGAAACAAACTGCACAACTCCAAAGTCTTTTGCTCCCTGAGTGATGATGCCTGTGATTCTTTTAGGTTTCTCCAAATCCAGCTGTGACATGAGAGAAAACACATTAAAACATAAGAGACAAACATGCAGTCCACAATTAAAATAATTGCTAAAAAAAAGCTAAAAAATAGGTTAGTGAAAATTGCTAAGTTAGCGTGCTGCTGTCTTTAGATACAGGTGCATCTCAATAAATTAGAATGTCGTAGAAAAGTTCATTTATTTCAGTAATTCAACTCCACAATTTGAGTTGAATTACTGAAATAAATGAACTTTTCCATGACATTCTAATTTATTGAGATGCACCTGTAGATCTATGCATGTCATTTTATGATAGTTGTATAGCATAACTGAATTAGTATGATTTCAGGGGCTAGTTTTGTGAAAAAAAAGTTAGACAACATCTCACAGCCTCACCTGGAGCCACTCTGAGCGGTTGTTGTTCGCTGCCGCCCAAGCGTTAGTCTTGCCTTGTTTGTCCAGGCGAGCATAGAAGGGATACCAGGTAAAGGCATCTATACCCCAGGTGCGGAAGCTGCTAGATGCTGTAAGCTGCACATCAGAGATGAGACGGGATTTCATGCCCAGCTGATCGGTGCAACCAATTGTGCTGGAGTGCACTGTTATGTTAGGGAAAATAAGAGTGCTAAATGGCTAAGAATGAGTTTAAAAAAAAAATATATATATTATAAATATATATATTAACTAAGGATTCATAGTTAATTCAGCTGAAATTACCGTTAAGTTCACAGCCCACAAGTTCCATCCGGAGAGTACAAGCTTTACAGCACACCACAGGAATAATGCGAATATACTGGGCCACAATGGGAAGGTCAAACATGTTTGTCTTAGTTCCATCGTTATCTGTATTTCCCACAAATACCTGAAAAAAAAAAGTCATAAGGATAAACAATAGCTTTTAGCACATCAGGAAGACTTTAAAGGGATAGTTCATCCAAAAATGAAGTATTCACCCTCATTTAGTTCCAAACCCATAAGACCTTTGTTCATCTCTGGAACACAAATTAAGATATTTTAGATTTTAGAGCTCTCTGATCCTGCATAGACAGCAATGCAACTACCACGGTCAAGGCCCAGAAAAGTACGTAAGGACATCGTTAAAAGTAATTTTATGAAGCTATGATAATACTTTTTGTGTTCAAAGAAAACAAAAATAACGACTTTATTCAACAATTTCTTCTCTTCCATGTTTGATGCGTGTTCACGAGAGTACCACCAAAGAGTATTCTTGTAGCATCATAAAATTAAGGTTGAACCACTGATGTCACATGGACTATTTTAACAATATCCTTACTACCTTTCTGGGGCTTGAACGTGTCAGTTGTGTTGCTGTTAATGCAGGGTCAGAAAACTCTCGGATTTCATCCAAAATATCTTAATTTGTGTTCCGAAGGACTTGTGGGTTTGGAACGTCATGAGAGTGACAGAATTTTCATTTTTGGGTGAACTATCCCTTTAACACAGAAGGAAGACAAGATTTGTAATGTTTCTTACTTTGTCTCTTCTCTGGCCATCTGCTCTGTACACTGTGTATGATTTGCCATCAAAGCTGGATGCAACCTTGAAAGCCTTAACAAACTCAGCTGTCCCCATGCGGCTGGCTCCTTGTGTTATGATTCCAGTGAGGTGCATCTTCTTCTGCATGTTAACCTAAAACGAGAAAATCATGGACAGGAAGTGTGAACATCTTTTCAGATGTACACAAAAATAAACTGAATCACTGTGTCCTATTTTGTACCTCTTTTGCGTGATTTCTATGAGAATAGTAAAGTTCACACCACAACTATAACAATAACAGCACAGAGGAATGATAGGAATCATTTTCAGAACATTGACAACCAATCCAAGCCAGTGTTAAAGAGCTTGAGCATTTAAAGTGGCAGACGACATAAATGTAGCACACGCTTAGAATAAACAGAACATTATCATCCATTGGTGTGGCTGTGGACGTTGAAATAGTTATCTTTATTGTTATTGTTCTTGGTGCGAATGGGCCAAGCACATGAAGCATACAGGATGGCAATAAAATTAAGTGATTACTTTGAATAAAATCATAAAATTACAATAAAAACATCTTTTTAAAATACTTTTTCTGGTATGGTGCAGCAGAAATGGCTTTTAAAAAACATCCACACCACGAACATGGATGTTTTAAACATTTTAAAACACTTGCAGTCAACAGTTTCTTGTATGTTATGACGAATTGTTTTACTTGCGTTTACAGTATGTGGCATCTGAATGGATATGAGTTTAGTGAATATGGATGCAACACTGCAGCCTCTATAGAGAATTATATATTTTATGTTTGTTTTTGTATTATCCTTTATCAAATATCAACCTGGTTTTAAAATGTTCTTAACGTTAAAGTAAAATTTTTAATAAAACATTCATCATCAATTCTATTAGTTTCTCTTTCAGATCTGTGTGTTTTTTGCCATTATCAAAGTTACAATTGTCACAATTTCC